>NW_006400037.1:1139942-1149755 GCF_000299155.1 Elephantulus edwardii
AATTCTACTAGAACTCAAAATATTAACTATGCCCATATATGCTTATATCGAATCTCTAACCTTTATATGACATATTTAAAAAGTAAACAGGCACTCGGGCAATGGTGCAATTGGGCGACAGCTCACTCAGGCGTGGGCAGTCTTATTTGCTGAGAACTGATGACTTGGCACCTTAATATCTGGGAATACACTGCAACCCCTAACTCCCAGTGGTGCCCAAGCCCCATGCCCCCCATACCCAGCCCCACCACCGTGTCCAAGGACAGCACCCCACCGCCGTCCTGTGCCCCTGCACTTCTGGCATACCGGGGTGGCCTTACCACAGCCCTGCACCCTTGGAGGTGAGCCAGGGCCACTAGAGACTTCTTCATACAGTGCAGGACCTACCAATAGCCATGGACAGCAGGATTCTGAATCAGCACACAAAGGCACACCACGGATCCAGCCATCATCTGAAGCCACCAACTGAACTGCTATGGGACAGATCTGCCACGAGAAAGGCTGGTAGGATCCTAATTGGGTTTTCTTGGGTACTGCCAATTGTCTGGAGGAGTACCCAAGTGTGAGCCCTTTGGTGTGAATTTGTCTAAACTCTCTTGGGCCACGCCAACTGCCCAGGAACAATCAAGCCAGTGATAATTTGTCTGAACATTTGTGGACACTGCAGACCAGCCAGAGGCGAGTGGGTTGGTGGGAATTTGACTTTGTCTTGTTGAGTGGGTCCCCTTAAACCCAGAACCCTGTTTGGGCAGGGACCACTGTGCAAGGGCACCTGGATAAGTGCCATTGGACAAGGACCACTGAGTGAAAACCAGTGGGTGGGAGATGGACAGCTGGAATTTGAATAGGGACCTCAATTGTAAGCACACCCAGACAACTGAGGTCTGCGTGAGGTCCCCGAAGTGGGTGACATGTCCTTGTGATCACCCCACCCCCGTGCATGCCCCACCACATTTGGCTCCACATCTGTGCCTACACGTCTGGTTGATCAACCTGCCTTTAATCTGGAGCACCTTGCCTTTCTTACCTGGAAGAGGCTGCTCTCATAAGCTCTGAACTGGCATTTCCCTGAAGTCAGAAGTTCAGTGAAAAAACACAAGTGGGGTAGCTGCCCAACTGATCTCTAAAGCATTGTCTTCAAATCAAGAATATATCAATGTCTTCAAGCTGTCCTACATGATACACAAGTGCAAAGTAGGATGTCACCCCCAAAGGGTGATACAGTATCAATGGATTTCCTAAAAACAGAAAGTCTGATGGAACTTTCTGACACAGAATTTAGAAGAACAATAATTGAATATTTTCAATGGATGAAAGACAAAATTGAAAAATTACAGGATGCTACAATCAATAAAACAGGAGGAGCTAAAAAAAAAAAAAAGTCCAGAACAATGTAGAGAAAACAAACAAGGCATTAGCAGCACTGGAAAAACAAGAAGCCACTCTCCAAATTATGAGGTCCAATGTTTCAGATGCTGTCAACATAAAGGAGGGACACATGAGCAGAGTTGAAGAAATGGAACATGGAACCAGTGAAATAGAAGACAGGATTGTCATCACTGATCTGCTAGCGCAAAAAGCAGACTAAAAAAGGAAGGAAAAAGAAGAAAACCTAAGAATAAGGTGGGACACCATCAAGAGAAATAACATGCACATCATTGGAATCCCAGAAAAGGAAGAAGCAAGTAAAGGCACTGAAAAAGTTGTGGAAGAATTACTAGAGGAAAACATTACAGGCATAATGAAGAACAAGAGAATATATATACAAGAAGCTCAGCCAACACCATATAGAGTAGACCCCAAAAGAAAAATATCAAGGCATATCAAAGTTAAATTTGCCAGAACCAAAAAGATAAGAAGAGAATCCTGAAAGCAGCAAGGGAGAAACAAAGAGTAACCTATAAGGGAGAACAGATAAGAGTAAGTGCCGATTTCTCAAAAGAAACCATGCAAGCAAGAAGAGAATGGAAGAACATATATCAAATACTCAAAGAACACAACTATCAACCAATAATACTGTACCCAGCAAAATTATCCAACAAATACAAAAGAGATATCAAGATATTCCCAGAAAAGCGAACCTAAGAGAGTTTGTAAAAAGAAGATCAGCATTGCAAGAAAGACTCAGAGATGTCCTTCTTACAGAGATACCACAGAAAGCATCATGGACCAAAGTAACTAGCAACAACACCAAAAAGAACACAACACAATGATAGCAATAAAACCTTACCTCTAATAATCACACTGAATATGAGTGGTTTAAATGCACCACTGAAGAGAAAAAGAGTAGCAGACTGGATAAAATCCAAAATCCATCAATATGTTTTTTACAAGAGACACACCTGAAATATGAAGATAAAGACAGACTAAAAATAAAAGGATGGGGGAAAATATACCAAGCAAATGGCAACCAGAAAAAAGCAGGAGTAGCGATATTAATCTATGATAAAATAATTGTCAATGTAAAAACCATCACAAAGGACAAGAAAGGTCACTACATAATGCTGAGAGTCCATAGAACAAGAGGACATAACAATAATAAATACCTATGCACCAAATGAAAGACCTGCAAAACACATAAAACATACATTAACAAAACTGAAAAAGGAAATAGACAACACTACTATACTACTTGGAGACTTCAATACATCCCTCTCAAGAAAATATAGAACTACCAGAAAGAAACTCAACAAAGATAGTGAAGAATTAAACCACACAATAAACCACCTTGACCTCATAGATATTTATAGGCTAATGCACACACGCACACACACACACACAAAAAAAAAAAAACACAGTATACCTTCTTCTCCAATGAACATTCCAGAGAATAGATCACATTCTAGGTCACAAGGCAAGCATCAATAAATTAAAAAGCATAGAAATCATACAAAGCAACTTTTCAGACCATAATACTACAAAATTATAAATTAATAATAAGAAGATACAGGAGGTAAAAAACATACATTTGGAAGGTGAACAACACCTGGCTTGAACATGACTGGGTACTAGAAGAAATAAAAAAATGAAATTAAAAAGTTTCTCTAAACAAATGACAATGAAAACACCACTTACCAAAACCTCTGGGAAACATCCAAAGCAGTAATCAGAGGTCAAATTATAGCAATAAGCATCGAAAGGCAAGAAAAATTGACCATTGATTCTCTAACTCAATATCTTCAGCAAATTGAAAAAGAACAGCAAGAAAACCCAACACCTTCAAAAAAACCCTGAAATTATAAAAATTAAAGCAGAAATAATGAAATAGAAAACCAAAAAACAATTGAAACTATCAACAAAAGTAGGAGTTGGTTCTTTAAAAAGGTCAATAAAATTGATAAACCTTTTGCAAAACTCACAAAAGAAAAGAAAGAGAAGACACAAATAATGCAAATAAGAGATGAATCAGGCAACATCACAACAGAACCAACTAAAATAAAAAAGCTAACATTAGAGTACTATGAAAAATTGTACTCAAACAAATATGAAAACTTAGAGGCAATGGACAAATACTTAGAAATGCACAACCTACCTAAACTAACAGGAACTGATTGAAAATCTGAACAGATCCATTAAAAAAGAAGAAATTGAAAAGGTAATACAAAAATTTCCGACCAATAAAAGCCCTGGGCCAGATGGTTTTACTAGTGAACAAATGAAATAGAAAACCAAAAAAACGATTGAAACGATCAGCAACATCACAACAGAACCAACGTACTATGAAAAACTATACTCAAACAAATAAGAAAACCTAGAGGAAATGGACAAATACTTAGAAATGCACAACTTACCTAAACTGACACAAATCGAAATTGAACATCTGAACAGACCCATTACAAAAGAAGAAATTGAAAAGGTAATACAACAATTTCCAACCAGTACAAGCCCTGGACCAGATGGTTTTACTAGTGAATTTTATCAAACATTCAAAGAGGAATTGTCACCAATCCTAAATAAACTATTTCAGGAAATAGAGAAAGATGGAATTCCCCCAGATTCATTCTATGAAACAAACATATCCTTGATACCAAAGCCAGGAAAGGACACCACCAAAATAGAAAACAATAGGCCGATATCTCTTATGAACATAGATGCAAAAATACTGAATAAAATCCTGGCCAATAGAATTCAATGATACATCAAAGAAATAATTCACCATGACCAAGTGGGATTCATAACAAGTATGCAAGGATGGTTCAACATAAGGAAAACAATCAATGTAATTCACCACATTAACAAAGCAGAGGAAAAGAACCACATGATCCTATCAATTGTTGCAGAAAAGGCCTTTGAAAAAATCCAACACCCTCTCCTGATTAAAACACTCAACAAAACAGGATTAGAGGGAAATTTCTTCAACATAGTAAAAAGTATTTATGCAAACCCGAGTCAACATTGTTCTCAATGGAGAGAGGTTATATGCATTCCCTTTAAGAACAGGAACTAGGCAAGGATCCCCACTCTCACCTCTCTTATTCAATATTGTATTGGAAGTCTTAGCGATACCAATAAGACAAGAGATGGAAATAAGAGGTATCCAAATTGGCAAAGAGGAGGTAAAATTGTTTCTCTATGCAGATGATATGATAGTATACCTAGAAAATCCTAAAGACTCAGCAAGAAAACTATTGGACACAGTGGAACAATTCAGCAAAGTAGCAGGATACAAGATCAACATACAAAAATCAGTTGGATTTCTCTACAGTGACAAAGAGAATACAGAACCTGAACTAAGAAAAACAATACCCTTCACAATAGCAAATCAAAAGATTAAATACTTGGGAGTAAATCTAATCAGAAACACAAAGGATCTACTCAAAGAAAATTACAAAACATTAGTACAAGAAACAAAAAGAGACCTGGAGAAGTGGAAGAATATCCCTTGCTCATGGATAGGAAGACTGAATATTGTGAAAATGCAATACTACCAAAGGCAATTTACATGTTCAATGCAATCCCAATAAAAATATCAATCCCATTCTTCAAGGAGATGGAAAAGGTAATCTCCAGTTTCATTTGGAATGGAAAGAAGCCCCGAATAAACAAAACACTCCTTGAAAATAGAAAAAAGGTAGAAGGCATCTCACTCCCTGATTTCAAATCATACTACACCGCCATGGTGGTTAAGACAGCATGGTACTGGTACAATGACAGATGCGTAGATCAATGGAATAGAATTGAGAACCCGGAAATCAGCCCATCTACCTATGGTCAACTGAATTTTGACAAGGAGATAAAATCAGTTAAGTGTGGAAATAACAGCCTTTTAAACAAATGGTGTTGGCAAATTTGGAAAAATATCTGCGGAAGATTCAAGTAAGATCCACCTCTCCATATACAAAAACCAATTCAAGGTGGATCACGGATCTATGACTAAAACCAACAACTATAAACTTCATTAAAGGAAAGCTTGGAAGAATTCTAGTAGTCCTAATCCACAACATAAACAGTCTTCCAAGTATCCTGAAAAATAAACAACCACAAGAAGATAAAATTGATGAATGGGACCTTCTAAGAATCAAGTCCCTATGCATATCCAAAAACTTCTCCAAGGTAAAAAAGGGAAGCCACAGACTGGGAAAAAGTATTTGGGAACGACATGTCAGATAAGAGACTTACATCTAGAATTTATCAAATACTTGAGCACCACAAGATAAAGGTAAATAATCCAATTGAAAAAATGGGCACAGGATATAAACAGACACTTCACCAAAGAAGACATTCAGATGGCTAACAAGCACATGAAGAAATGTCCAAAATCCCTAGCTCTAAGAGAGATGCAAATCAAAACAACTATGAGATATCATCTCACCCCAGTCAGAATAGCAAAATTTAACAGAATAGCAAATGCTCGTGAGGTTGTGGAGAGACTGGAACACTTACTCACTGTTGGTGGAAGTGTAAAATGATGCAACCACTGTGGAAAGTGGTGTGGCACTTTCTCAAAAAGTTGCAAATAAAGATACCATTTGACCCAGCAATTCCAATACTGGGAATATACCTTAAAGAGACCATAACCAACATCCAAGCAGATATACGCACACCCATGTTTATCACGGTTTTGTTCACAATAGCAAGGAGTTGGAAACAATCCAGGTGTCCATCAACAAATGAATGGATAGAGAAGCTGTGGTATATTCGCACAATGGAATACTATGCTGCATTGAAAAACAAGAAACTCATGTAATATTACTCAAAATGGGTGACCCTGGAGGACATTATGCTGAGTGAAATATCTCAGTCACAATAGGACAAATACTGGATGGTGTCACTGTTGTAGAATGGGACTGACATCAGGGTTGGGGTAAGACTGAGAAAAACTGGATAAATTATTTATACTGCATTGAAACAGATGAGGGAAGGAATAATTTAAAAGCGATATATGATAGGGTATTACTGGTATCACAAGGGTTCAGAATTAAGGTTGCATAGTGGAGTGTAGTCAGGGTGATGGGAGAGGTGCGGGGGGAGTATACCAAAGAAGGAATTTTTCTTTTGCTTTTCAAAGAGAGGAGCGAACTGGGCAGGGGCGGGGGGGCGGGGGGGGGCAGGGTACCGGGGAGGGCTGGGCAGGGAGAAAAGTGCAACAATGAATGGATGGAAATACAAAATCTCTGTAACTGTTCATTAAAATTAATAAAGTAAAATTTTAAAAAACTAAATAGTGATAAAGCATTTTAAAAAAATCTTACCTTATCCTGTGGCTAACTTATTCTTATTTTTCCACAGCCATTTGTGTCATGGTGCACATTTCCATAAAATAAAACCACTTTCCTTCCCAAGTTTCAGAATTGAGATATTTAACCCCATCTTCTGCATAGATCTCACATTTGGAAAATTAATGACTCTACTTTACAGATTATTTGTGAAAAGAAATAAAGCAATATTTTCATTTAACACTTAGAACTCTGGTGACCAGTGATAAGGAACTATGCTCCCATCTCAAATCCACGTGATTCACGCCTACCAGCTTCTCCAGCACAAAAGAAAGGCAATTTCCTCCCATTCAATTTACTGCTTCTGACAACCTGCTGAAGGGTCAGCTCTGCTTCAATACTGACTTGACAGCATGTAACAACAACAATTTACAATTAAAGAGTATCAATCATGCAACATTCTGTCTCAACACCCAGAGATGAGAAGCCATTCTCTATTTACAATTTTCCTACTACTGTGGGTATTCGAGGAATATATTTATTTTTAAATTGTTACAAACATTCAGTTCTCATTTGTACAACCTTTCTGGTTTATAAAAATGATATTTTCTTGAATGAAATTATTTTTTCCTCTTTGTCATTCTAGTCCCTTGTTATATATTAGTCTTTATGTGTGCATTTTTTCAATTTCACTGTGTTTTCCCCCCCTTTATGAGTGTGTCACTGAAGAATGGATTACATATCTGTGTATCAGTCTAATGAAATTATACACTCTTTTAGGCATCAGGGATCTCAAAAAGGGCATGTGAATTTTGCCTTTAAGGAATGTGACCTATCCTGTGTTAGGATTTAAATATGCCTAAAAGATTAGAAGGAAAGGTGTGCCTCAGGGCTATATCCACTCTCCATACCTATTCAATCTATAGGCTGAGTAAATCGTATGAGAAGCTGGAGGAAGGCTCATTCACAACCCTATTTGCAGAAAGTGAGGAAGACTTGACATGCTTGCTACAGAACAGACTGTAGTACTTTAATAAGAATTACATCTCAACATCAAGAAGAAAAATTCACAAATAACACCTTCAATACTAGTAGTGAAGAAATTAGACAGATGTATTGGGAAATTCTGCTGTCAAAGATCTTTCAGCAGTAACTAAGAGGCAATGATGTAAATTTGAAGACTAAGTGTGCCTAATTCAGGTCATGAACTTTTCAATCATTTGGTATTTATCTGAGATATGGACACCAAAAAAACTGGCAGAAGAATAATCAATACTTTTGAGATGTGGTGTTGGAGAAAAACACTGAATATTCCATGGGCTGAGTATAGAACCAACATATATGTTTTGGAAAAAAGGCAGACAAATCGACCTTAGAGACAAGGATGATGAAGCTTTGTCTCATATAATTTGTGCACATTGTTAGGAGGGGCTATTCCTTGAAACAGAATATTATGTCTGGAAAAGTGCAGGGTCAGTGAAGGAAAGGTAAGTCCTAACCAGATAGATTGGTACAGTGAGGGCAGCAACGACTTCAAGTGTGTCAAATATGGTGAGGACTGCACAGAAGAGGACAGGGTAGAGATCTGTTGTTCGTAGGGTTGCTAAGTCGTACTCGACTCAATGGCATCTAACAACAACACCACCAACAACAACAAGGCATAAGAGTGAGGAACTCTCTTCACACTTGATGCATAAATTATAAACTGCATGCATTTTGATCATTGACCTCTGAAAACTCAGTGAATTCAAGATCAACTGTTTGAGAGAAATGAGACAATAGTTCGCTTGGAAGCAGGTAGGTTTTTTTCTATTAATAAAATCAAATCACAGAATAAATAATCAAAATGTATTTATACATAAACAAGACATAGTCTAACTTAAAAAATAGAAGTAAAATGATAATGTTGTAAGTTTCTTAATCATGATAAGTTTTCTTACGCTGATTCAGAGCCTGCTTACTTGAAACACTATCAGCATATAACAGAACAATGATAATCTGGATTCTGCTTTAGCTATGAATTAGCCTGCCAATAAATAAGTCATAAAAAAGAATCATGAAACTAGTGTTTTAGCAAAAGGCTACCAGAGAGAGTTCCCTGCAATATACACCTGGATTTTGTATAAAGCTTGCTAGAGTTTTAACAATATTTGCATTTACCATTTGGTGATTCAGATTTAAAAAATAGCTGTTTCTCTAGTTTATAACATGTCATTTTTGTATCCTAACAACTAATAAGTATTAATGTAGTAAATATATTTTTCAAATAAGAGTATGAAGAATAAAGGTAGGTCCTTACAAGATGTTATGGAGAGAAAGTATATTCAAGTCTAACTTGATCCTTTTGTGACTTGCAATGCAAGGTATGTTTTCAAAGTCAACAAAACAAAACAAGCTGATGGCATGGGACTAAAATGCCAAATAGCCAGTAATTCCAAGTTGTGCTCCATATGATTTTCAATGGCTTGATTCCCAGTAGATCATCAGATTATTAACTATCCCAGCAACTGCTCATAGAACCAACAAACCTGTCATGGAAGGAGTACAACCAGCTTGCTCCTCAGAGACAAGATATGGCTGAAAGCAGAACATGCAAGAGGAATGTGTTTCATTGACTATGCAAAGGCATTTGACTGTGTGGGCCACAACAGATGGTGGCTAACCTTGAGGAAAATGGGAATCCCAAAACACTTGATTGCGCTCCTGCAAAACCTTACTTGGACAAGCAGTCATCAGAACAGGGCATGGAAACATTGCATGGGTTTAAAATCAGAAAAGAAAGGGAGCTCTGGTGGCCTAGTGGCAAGAAGTTGTGCAGCAATCCTAAAAATTAGGAAAGAGTGTGTCAGGGATGTATCCTACCTCCATACCTTTTCAATCTATATGCAGAACAGATGATTTGGGAAGACAGACTTTATAAGAAAGAACGTGACATCAGGATTGAGGGAAGATGCATCAAAAACCTGCATTACACAGATGATAAAACTTGCTCGCCAACACTGAAGAGGATGGGAAGCATTTGCTGCAAAAGTCAAGAACTAGCAATTCCACTACTGGGAATAAACCCCGAAGAGACCATAACTGACATCCAAGCAGATATATGCACACCCATGTTTATTGCAGCTTTGTTCACAATAGCAAGAGTTGGAAACAACCT
>NW_006400037.1:1150597-1167770 GCF_000299155.1 Elephantulus edwardii
TCAGGGTGAAGTCTCTCTCAGGGAGGAGTGATAGGGAATGGCAAGGGACACACTGACAAAGGAGATTAATCAGAATTGGCTTTGACAAGCACTGTGGCAATTGGACAATTAAAACAGACATTGTGGTGGGGGAAAGAAGAACGAACTGGGGAGGAGGGTGGAGAAAACATTGCAACAATGAATGAATGAAAACCCAAAATCTCTGTAAATGTTCGTTAAAACTAATAAAATTTAATTTAAAAAAAAAAAAAGAAACAAAGATTCATACCTCTGGGCCAATTGACAGCATCATGACAGATGGAAAAGAGGTTGAGATTGTTAACAATTGCAGCTTGCTTGGTTCTACAATCACCACTCTTGGCACCAGCAGTCAAGAAATCAAGACTAATTACACTGGGAAAATCTGTTGTCAGGGACCACTCCAACATACTAAAGAGCAACAATGTCAGTCTAGAGACTAAGGTGTGCCTGATTCTGATCATGGTCTCCACAATTACTTGCCACTCATCAGAGAGCGGGGAAATGACTAAGGGTGACTAAAGAACCAGTGCCTTAAAGTTGTAGTGCTGGAGAAAAGTGTTGAACATGGACTTCCAAGAGAATAAACAGATCTGTCCTGGAAATGGTGAAACCAAATAGCTTCTTGGAGACAAGGATTTTGAAGCTCCATCTCACATATTTCTGGCATGTTTCCAGGGGGGACCAGTCCTTGGAGAAGGACATCTGCTCTGAAGGGTGGAGGGACAGTGCAGAAGAGGAAGACTCAGGATAAGACAGATTACCACAGTGGATGGGGTAATGGGAGGAGGTGTGTCAGAGGCAGTGAGACTTGCTTAGGTTAGGGCAGGGTTCAGAGCTATTGTTCACTGTGTGGCTGAGTCACAGTCAAATTGATGGCACATAGCAATAATAACAACACATACTTTGAGCATGTTGTCAGGAGTCACTGCTCAGAAAAGAACATTGTATTTGGAAAAGCAGAAGATCAGACTAAAGAGGAAAACCCTCAAGGAGATGGATTGATGCAGTGACTGCAACAATGGACTAAATGGGTGCAGGATCAGGCAAGGTTTTGATCCATTGTGCAAGTGGTCGCTGTGAGTCAGAATCAATTTGATAGCATCTAACAACAAAACATGCAATATAGTCAGGCCCTTTCACATACTTGGCCAACCCCAGAATAATCATTTCCATCTCTAACCTTGAATTCCTCTCATCTGCTCTCTCTACCCTTTTCCAAGCTCCGCAGGTGGTGATTTCCTTTTCCCTAGGAATGCTGGAGTCTGCAGAGATGGCCTCTCACCACATCAGCTCTCTTCTGTTTCCACAGCACCTGTGCCTCAAATGGAGTCAGGCCTCTCTGTTGGTGCTCACACTGACAAAGAACCTGGAAACCTGTTTTCTGCTCACTGTGGGCTTCCTCTAGCTGACCTCCTGGACTGTTAATTTGAAGTGGCCAGCAGCAATCACAAGACCTTACTGATCTCAAGAATGAAACGTCACAACTACTCTCACCTGGGTACAGTTTCTATTTTCACGATAGGAGAAGACTGGATATTTACAAAGTTATATTTGTTAAGTCTACTCTCTTTACAATTCCCTGCTTGTCATAAAGAAAATGAAGCCTTGACAAACCACCAATCAATTCTTGTTTGTAACTGACCTCAAGGCCTGTATTTTATCAGTATACCCAGTATATTAGCCTAGAGCAACTTATATACTAAAAAATTTAATCACTGTTTTTACTGAAATGCTTAGCCAAGGGGGACAAGGTAACAATTACTGTGTTGGTGTGCACAGCTCTTCAATTCCTCCCACGTTTCTTGTAAAAGAAACATTATCATCTCTACTGCATATGCAGGAAATGGAAGGTCAGTTTCTTGATTGAGAATTCAGGTTTGGTCTGCATGTTCTCAGTCAACATCATTTCAACCCTCCTGCTCAGTGTTCCTGAAAGACAATTCAAAGCCAAGGAGTAGCTCCTGAACCACAAAAACTCACGAAGCCCTATCCAGGAGATGGTGCTGCTGAGAGCCAGTGCTGTGGAGAAGGCAGGGTAGGGTGACAGGAGTGCACATAGCCCAGGAGCAGGAAATATGCTGGTGGGAGAAGGCAGAAAAAACGTCAGGGCTGGAAACTCCAGTCACTTGATCAAGAACTCACATGCATTCAACACTCACTCCTCACTCATTGTCATCCATCTGGAACCCTCCAGACCATTTTTGGAGGCTGTAAATCTCCTGGGAGGAGATTGCTTACATTTCTCCCGCAGAGCCATTGGTGGATTGAAATAGCCAGAAAAGCACCACCTTTGTGTTAGAAGCACATCCCCTTATGAACTATGCCACCAGAGTTCTCTACATACTAGAAATATCTTCTAATTATCCAATTTCTAAGTCAACTTTTATAAATACCCTCACTGAAGAAAAATTCATTTGAAAAGGTGCTGCAGGGAACTTTATTCATTATGCCTATGTGGTGTCTCCAGGTTGTCTCAGAAGTAATCTGTGCTCAATGACCTGCAAAACCCCAGAAACAACTGGTTTAGAATGCAATCAGAATCCAAGTTACAGCAATCTCAGATCTAACAAGAAAGTATAATGCACCTGAAATCTCAACTCCATCTGAAGGGACTACAGTCCTTACCAGACCAGCGCTTACCTAGACATTCTGGCCTCGAACTCACTCCAAAATACAACAGGGCAAGAAGCTGGTAAAAATTATATTTACCTAAAATTCTATTCTTAAATATTATCTAGTTGTTATAACTGGTTTAACACAATGGAAGGGAAATCTAGTTTTATGTAAATGCCTGCAAGTCTAACTCTTACCCATTCATTTGTTACAAAAACAATTACTGCTACCTGCTTTGTCCCTGGCCTGGCACTCCATTGTCCCCAAGTGTCTCTCTCACCAAGCTGTGTGATGGACCAGAGAGGACCACAGATTGTTCTTAGTCATGACTAGAGCTTATTTAGTTTCTCCAGGGCTCAATGCAGTGCAAGGCCAGAGACAGAAGAGATGGCCCCAGTGTTTTCTCAAGTCCTAGGAGTAAATTGAATAATCTTTTTAATCAGTTCACTTCACAGTTTTTAAAAATGGCTTTTACTAACTTGAAGGTGATTAAGCCCCTGCCAGCAGGTACTTGAAAAGCGAGCACAATATACACTCCAAGGTAAAAGAAGCAAATAAGCCACCCTTTCAAATGCCAAAGCTCTGGAAATAACTGGAGCTGCCCTTTAAAGGATTACTGACATGATCTGTTTGCACTCTGAGGGCCTGGTCTGGCACAGGGAGACCTCACCTGCTTTGCAGCACTGGGGAGGCTGTACCTTCTAAAACCAAGACGGTGAGGACAAGGGACTTGGTGCCTCCTCCAGCACTCTGTGGTTCCCACCAGTGTTGATTGCTCACTAACTCTTGTCACAAGTAGGGTTTTATCCCTCTGGGGAGAACTGCAAGCATGGTCTCCAGCTGTGTCTGTAAACTTTAAAACTGGAACTTTGGAAATATTCACACACCAAAAAAATTACTCTTGAGTCCAATCCATCCAGGGCAGAGCCAATATGGAGGGTGTCTACAGGAACACATTTCTTACTCAAAAGCTATTTCTGAGCTGGCTGCCTGGCCCCAACCACAACACATGCACCTGTTAGAACAGGAGAGCCTGAGAGCCAGGAGAATCCTGGGTCCAGGATGGCTTGATGTTATGGAGGAAAAATTCCTGGTGTCCAAACAATAAACTTCAGGCCTGTCATCTC
Organism: Elephantulus edwardii; assembly: GCF_000299155.1. Classification (NCBI taxonomy): domain Eukaryota; kingdom Metazoa; phylum Chordata; class Mammalia; order Macroscelidea; family Macroscelididae; genus Elephantulus; species Elephantulus edwardii. Next base: position 1,154,359 of record NW_006400037.1, read on the forward strand.
CCAAGACTAGGGTCCCAACCACTGACCTAGCTATTAACAGTCAAATGCTTAACCACTGCATCACCAGGGCACCTTATCCTATTTCCATGAAAATATGTTTGTCATCAAGGAAAGATCCAGTGCTCCTCTTAGGGAGGTGCAATTTCCCTTAGACATGAATTTTAGGTAAAGAATAAGAATTGATGTCCACCAAAGCTCAACACCAAAGTTCACATTGGCTTGCAGGACAGCTCTGATCTATGTTTTCTGTCTAGCCTTCTGTGTCCAGCTCAGGGAACAGACATCCATTAAGCAAAAGGACTAATCAATTTACTTCCTTAACAAGCTCAGTGAACAGTCAATAAATACCTATTAATCAAATAAGAAATGTCAATGGGTATTTGGAGTTTGCACTAGGTAATTTGAGGTAATAAAATTTAGAAATAACTTGCTGAAAAACATTAAAATATAATAACCTAAGGTCACATATTAGAGGACACTGGAGGCTGATAATTTAATATTTTATTTTCTTTTTCGACAACAATATGAATTTTTTAAAGGTTTTTAAAGTTATTGTTTTGTTCATGATCACATGAACACATTTATTCTTTGGACAAGTTAGCAGATAAGGACACATAGCAGTGAGAACAGAAGCTACAGGTATGCTAAGCTCCAGGCAGAGGCACCAGACCTTTAACCTGAGAGATCAGCTGGTACCAAGAGTTTCCTGCATGGGAAGGGAGCAAAACCAGGACCATCACACAAACACACACACACACACACACACACACACACACACAGAGCAAACAAAAAACCAACACCATAGAACTAGCACAATAAAAGAGAAACTCAACTCGAGGAAAAGAAAGGCAACTAGAAAGCATCCCATCCACTCACTTATCAATGTCCAGGTCCATGTGGTCCCCCAAATCACCACAGCAAAGACTCCAAAGCTGACAGCATACAAGCCAGTTCCAGACCCATTCCTTAGAAAGTTAGAGGAAGTAGTCATACAAACGCTTCCTAGAGACAGCCAAGTGTAGAATGAAAGATCAAAACTGCTCCTGTGCAGGGTGACTCTCAGGCCTAAAAGCCAAAGCCGGGAGGATAAGTGTGATAGAAGAACAATCAGCAAATGTCACAAACAAGACATTTATTTAACACTGACAGAGTGCAAACAGGAGAAGTCTACAGGTGTACATCCCTCCCCCAAAGACCTAGTGAAACCTCCTCTCTCTCTGGGATGAGGGGGAAGATATTCTTTTTCTTGCTGATTCACAGTCTACTGAATTTCCTCTTTCTCCAGGAAAAGCTGTCTCCTAATCTGTTCTAGGTCGTACAAGGTTATTTGGCACTTAGTTGTCTGCACTGTCAGTAGGAACAGTGAAGTTCAGAGAAAAGTAATGGCATTTATTTTGACAACAAGATTTGTGAGACAAGTTCTTGCTTATAATTTCTGAATTTAAAGCACACTCCCTTGACATCTTAATCAAGCTGGAACTTGCTGAGAATACTAATCATCTGTAATGTTCCATTTAAGTATTGTATGTCCTGTTATCTTCCCTTAAGCTGTCAGCAGGTTTTATATTAAGAATATTGCTATGTACAGTTGAGTTAGAATCAACTCATAGCTGATGCTCCAGCAGGTTTTCAGTAAGTCACGTTGGATAAGACCCACCATCTTTCTCCCTCAGTGCAGCTAGTAGATTCAAGCCAAGTGCCTTTGAGTTGACAGTGCATTTCCTTACCACTAAACCACCACAGCCCCCTATTAAGAATAAATTGAAATTTAGAACACTAGGACTACTTACAAGAAGAGTTGGGGACAACAGACAAAATAATATTTACTACTAACTATAGCTTTAAAATAAAGTTATATTTTCCTAGTGTTTTATTTTTTTATTGATAAATTTAGCATACATGCCAAAAAGAATTACCGTTTAAAGAGCAATTATAAAGCCAGCCCCTCTCTAACTACCACCTAGGTAGAGTGATAGTGAATCAGCACTCCAGGCACCACAGCTCCCTCTGTGTTCTTTCTAAAACACTAACCTCCTTCTGTGGGATTCTTCTTCTCTTGACTTTTGTAGTAATGGCTTCCTTGGTGTCTTTGCAGTTTTACCAATTCTAAATAATATTTGTCGATAATATACAGTTTTGAAATTTAAATAAAAGGAATCATACCTAAGATTTTTCTATATGTATGTTAGTGTGAGTTTTGCTAGCTTCAATTTTATGTTGGTAATATGCATCCAAGTTACAACTGAATAGTTTGTTCATTTCACAACAGTTTAAGATCGTATTGAATAGATTAATTTACCTATTGAATCTTAAGTATAGATACATCCAATTTTAGGAAACCAAACTAATATTCCAGATGCCAAACTTTGTCCCAAAGTGACGATACAAATTTAGCCTGCCACCCACCAGTGCATAAGAGTCCCTGGTCCTTAGATTCTCATCAGTGCTTGGCATTGTCAGTCATTCTAATTTTTGTCCATCCAGTGGGTGTGTAATGAAATCATGTAAAGACTTAAATTTGCATTTTCCTGAATATCAATGAGTTTCATCATCTTTTCATCTCAACTGGCTCTTTGAATATCCTTTTTTTGTAAAACACTTTCTCAAGTCTCTTGTCAATTTTTCCTTTGGATTTTCTGCTTATCAAGCGCTCATGATATATTGATGCTATGAGTTCTTTTTTGTGAGATTAACTTTGCAAAAGAATTGGGTCTTTGTCCTTGACTCCTGATTAACTGAGGTGCCTTTGCTATGTGTAAACTTCTAGAACACACTGAGGGTTTATGCTAATGAGGTGACTCTTTGATTAGGATTAGCCAATCCAGAAAACCACTTCATGGTATCAGCTGACTTCCTAGAGGCTGTGATGCAAATGAACCTGTAGAGTGTGGTCCCACTAGCAAAGCATCAATCAGTGCATATGAGAGGGCAGTGCATTCTTTGGAGCATGGAAATACTATGTTAGGAATTTTCCCAGATCAAGGTTGTCTCACTCAATACCTAAGTAAATGCAAACCAATAAAAAGAGAAAAAAGAGAATGTGTATAGGGAAAGGAATTAACATTGCACTTTATTATCCCTGTATTGTAAATGGAAAATGCAATGTCTCAAATAAAGATGTATTTAAAATTGGCACCATAAAAAAAGAGAAAAAAGAGAAATATATAATTTCTTGGTTATTCTTATCTTTAAGAGCTAAAATGCAAGTAAGAAATGTGCCAGTTTAGGTACTAATCATTCTGAACCAGAGATTTTGATCTTAGGGCCATAACAAAAGAATATGTGGGGGAAGATCCTAACACTGGGCTCACCCAATAACAAAACTCAGAGTCATGCTCTGAAAGACAATGTATTTGAGTTTTGTAAATAAGCTAGTATAAATATTTTAAAAAATGAAGTTAGGCTAAAACAACAGATAAAGCAAAGGTGGTGTAGAGTGATTCTCAGGGGAATAGTGAGAACAGAAAGAGGGAGAGTCAAGGAAATCAGTCAAACAGGTTGGAAATGGTTAAGGAAGTATTAATAAATAGAGTGAATAAAATATTTCTGGGGAGGTAAAGGGAAAAGTCAAGAGACTCATATACTCAATAAGGTAAAAATCTTTAGCAGTTTATTAAGAATGAGACTTTTGAGTAGGATAACAGAAGAGACAGATGGTGTAGTTCAAGCCCTCTTCACAAAACATCTAAGAAAACAAGATATTGGGGAAAGATAAGAGTCCTGGAACCCTGAGCTTAAAAAGAAAGAAAAAAAAAGTACTTCAAACTCTGATAAAAGGATGAATTTTAAGAAAAATAAAAACAAGTGGCACCACGTGTGTACCCTAGTGGGCAGTGGTGTCCACACCAACAGCTAGCTTACAATGGTGATGGTGGTCTGCACTAACCAATAGCTGACCCTCCAGCAGGTTTTTAGAGGTAGGAAATCAAACAGGAGGAGATTGGGAAAGGCACACTCTCTCCACTTGTCTCCCATAGGTGGCATTTCCTGATGAGTGCCAGCTCTCAGCCCAAGGCTAGGCCTGCTCCACTGTGCTGGATCATGTATAGTTTGCATTCAAAGTCTTCCCTGGCAACCTGCAGTCATCCCCAGATTAGGAGGGCACCACCTCTGACTGAGACCCTTTTCTTTCATTGGGCACCCTTGCCTGGCATATGTCATAGGCACAGTTAGAGCAGTATACTCTCCATGGATTCATTGGGGAACTCATGCCAGAAGTGACTACTTCTTTGCACTGGTCATCTCTGACTGGGTACTCCACCAGAGCCTACCCCCTAGACTGGCAAAGGTATAAAATCTAATCAGGAGCTCTTTTGAGGTCAGCAGGAACTCTACAATTGACTGGGAGCTACCCATGGCCTGGCTCACATCTTGAGGCCTCTGCCACCTCTTGGATGAGCAGAAACTCTGACCTGAGTTGTTGTTATGTGCCGTCGAGTCGCTTGCTACTCATCGCGACCCTGAGTACAACAGACCTAAACCCGGCTCTATCCTGTGCCAATCGTACTGTCTCCGACACACCCATCCCGAATACCCCAGTCACTGAATCAATCCACCTCATTGAGGGTCTTCCCCTCCTGCACTGTCCCTCCACCCTCCCAAGCATGATGTCCTTCTCCAAGGACCAGTCCCTCCTTACAACATGTCCAAAGTATTTTCAATGGAGCCTCAGAATCCTTGCCTCCAAAGAGCCTCCCGGTTTAACCCTTTCCAGGATGAATCTGCAGTCCATGGTAACCTCAATACTCTTCTTCAGCACCCGAAATCTAACATTCTGTGGCTGGACAGGTAGTCACACTATCCCCGCCCAGACACCTTGTCTCACCCCCCACAGCAATGGCAGGGGTACCAATAACATGCTCAGTTCATCTCAGCTGCTCTTCAGAGTCTTCTGTTCATCTCTTTTACTTCAGCATCTCTTCCCTTTGTTGGACTTCTCATCACTCTACTACAATTTTCAAAGTTACTTCCGTTTTAATTTTTTTCTTTTTCTTTTGCCTTTGCAATGTCCTTTTTTTTGCTCTCTTCATAGGTGACATACTTGATGTCATCCCACAACTCTTCTGGTCTTCAATCTTTGGTATTCAATACTTCAAATATTTTATATATTTCTTTGAAGAACTGGCTCTGATGAGTTTAATAATAAATAAGTGCTTATATAATTTTTTTATCATAAGTTGTGTTTTGTTTCGAGGCATAATCCAAAAACTTGTTGGCACTGATTCTGTGAGAACAATATGTCTTATCAAAATGGAGGGTTATTGTTAACAGTTAAAAGATAGCAGAATTTAAGGAATTAACATTAAATTGCGAGAGATAGAAGGGGCAAAGTTATAAGGTGAGTCCTAGTTTATTTTTATTTCATGAAAAGAGGTAATCATATTTTACTTTTTGGGAACTGCTCCATAGCTGAACCTCCAGCCAGTTTTCAGAGGCAGTTAATTGGATGAGAAGAGAATGCCCTTATTTCTCTCACAGAGCAGCTATAGATTCAAACTGCATGCTTTCAGGATCCAACGCAGCTTCTTACCACCAGGCTACCAGAGCTCTCTAAAGTGTAACTTGTTGTTCTTGTGTTGTGCACCATCTAGTCAGAACCGACCCATAGCAGACCCTCCAGCAGGTTTTCAGAGGCAGTTAATCACATAGGAGAAGATTGCCAGTCTTTCTCCCATAGAGCAGCTGGTGGATTTGAGCTTTGTGCCTTCAGAATTTCAGCACAGGCTCTTGCCACTTGGCCACCAAAGTGTAACCAGTAGTTCTAAAATAGGAAAGAGGAGACAGAAAAACTCACGAAGAAAATTGGCTAGGGAAGAATTGGTGAGTTTTATATATAAAATTTTTAAAGTGTGGTAAAGAGAACGCAAAACTACATACCAAAAAAAAATGGTAAAAAGAGACAGAATTTGGTTAGCTTTTGTCTTTCAAAGAGCTCTGACAGTGGAATAGCCTATGAAGAGTTGCACCACTAACCTAGAAGTAGCTCCTCTCTCCTGGTTGGACCCGCCAGCAGCTCCACAGCAGACAGCTAGGCAATCTCATCCCGTGTGAATTTTTTTCATTCAAGCTCAGTTCCTTTATTAACCATGTGATAAAACTTTGTCATTGGTTCACTGAACAACAGTGAAACTTTTGACTAGTTCAATAAAAAAATCTGATAAATCTTCCTTTACAATGCCCTCATGACATCAGCCAGCCTCACTCTTTTTATATTTCTTACTCTTTACTGAACAGGTGAATTTTTCTTTTTTTACTGTTTTCCTTTTATAGTTATGCAAACATAAGCTATGAGTTTTCTTTTTAAAAATAAAAAATTCTAGTGATTTACAGCTTCTGATAAGCCACTGGAAGGTCAACTGTGAGTTGATTCAAACTCTATGACAGTAATTTTTACTTGCTTTCACTGTTTGTTTGCTTGTGTTTTATTTGTTTCAAACTACATAGGCCAGTTTAAATATTTATTATGAATTGACCAACTATTGTTTTTATTATAAACCAAAGTATAGGGAAACCAGAGAAGAATCAGATCTCCTCAGCCAATGGCTTATAATATAATAATGCCAGGGAATTACTGAAGGACACTTCCCATCGAAATAAAGACCTTTTCGTACAGGAATAAAATACTCTTTTATTATGCTGTTGAGTAAGAACCTACTCACAGCTGACCTTCCACTGGGTTTTCTGTAAGTCATATGGGAGGAGATTGCCTGATGGATTTGAACTGCTTGCCTTTAGGTCAGAAGTGCAACTCCTTCCAACAAAGTCACCAGATTTGTTTTTGTTATGCTCTGGTGGCCTAGTGGCAAGATTGCACTGCAATCCCAAAGGCATGGGGTTAGAGGTTAACAGCTACTCCACAGGAGATGGATGGGCAGTCTCCTCCCATGCAATTAACTGCCTCTGAAAACCCACAGGAAGATCAGCTATGGGTCAGTTCCAACTCCATGGTACACAATAACAACAACAACAACAATAACATACTATTAAGTGCCATAGCAGTGGCCTTATGAAGAGTCGATCTGAACCCTTCCCTATCCCCTACCATCCTGACCACTTCTGACATACTGGAGACCACCATTACAGTTACTGTGTAAATCCATCTCATTGAAGGTCTGCCCCTCCTTTATTGACCCTCCAACATGCCCAGAGACTTGGGAATGTCTCTTTATGAACCAAAGACTTTGTTTTTGTTAGATAAATTTTCACTATTCTTTTCTCCAAGGAGCACTCTGGTTGCACCTTTTAGGGTTCTACAGAACTCTATCTTTAGGATTCTAATGACAAAGTTTAGGACTGTGGAGTAAAGGAGTAAAACCAACAAAGTTGGATATGTGTGTGTACAAACAATGGTCATAAGGTTGCTGTGAGTCATAGTTGACTCAAAAACACCTTGCACCAACAATAACATATATATATGTGTGTCTGTAAATATAAAGACTAGGAGTTCTGGTGGCACAGAGGGTAAGGAGTTGCACTACCAAGGCAACCAGGAGGTTCAAAGCCACCAGTGGCTCCTCAGGAGAAATATGAACAATCTCTTCCCATGCAATTTAAAGCTTCTGAAAAAAACTCACCAGAGGGGTCAGCTATGAGGTGGTTCCAACTTAATAGTGATGAAATCTGATATTTGTAAAGAGAGAGAGGTTTATATTAAATAAATTGTTCACATGACCAAAGAAGCTGGAAAGTTCCATCCATATCTCCATATCAGATGGGTCAGCTATCAGGATGGAGACCTCTCCTGATTCATGTAGTTTCAGGGCTGATAAACACAGGATTAAAAGTAGGAGTCAGCTAGCTACAGACCATAGAGTTGATAAATTCAAATAAAAAAATCAGAATATCCTTAGATACTGGATGTAAGATACTGAATATAGCCACATTCATGATGAAACATCTTTCAACTGATTAGCTGTTCATATCAAATTTAAAAGTGGCTACATATACCATTAAGGACAGGCAGAAGAAATGACTACCTCATAATTGCCAAACCAGATAATCATGGTGGCAAAGTTGACATACTACATTAATTATCATAACCTACCCTCTTATCAGTTTGTCATCTGTATACATTTCTCCAAACCACATATAATCTACAAATGTTGTTATGTATTGCTGAGTTGCCTGTGACCTATAGAGACCCTATGTACAATAGTTCTAAAGCCTGTCCTGTCCTGAGCCAGTCTCACTGACTGACACACATACCACTATTACCCCCATTACTGTATCAATCCATCTCATCCAGGGTCTTCCTCTCCTGTGCTGTGTCTCCACCCTTCCAAGCATGATGCCCTTCTCCGAGGATTGATTCCTCCTCGCCACATGTCAAAAGTACATGAGACGAAGTTTCAAAATCCTAGCCTTCAAGGAGAAACTTGGTCTCAACCTCTCCAAGACAGACCTATTTGTTTTCTTGGTAGTCCATGGTATAGTCAAGAACTCTTCTCCAGCACCACAACTCAAAGACATAAATTTTTCTGTCATCATTAGTCATTATCTAGCTCTCTGATGCATAGAAAGTAATTGTGAAGACCATGGACTGAATCAGGCTTACCTTAGTCTCTAGATTGACATCGTTGCTTCTCAGAACTCTGGAAAGTTCATTGACATCAGATTTACCTAATGCTATTTGCCTTTTGATTTCTTTACTGCTATAAATAAAGATTATTATAAAATCAATCTGTACAGAACATGATACAAACTGCCACTTGTACAACCAAGATGTTTTTATTCCTGTTTCTGATAGGGTAGTATTAATGAGTTCAGTATTATTTAAACATATGGTATAGTTGTAAAACTGACATCAAGAGCCTTCAGCCTACAAAAATGGTCAAACCTTCTTAACATTTGTTTGGTCCTCAGACCATGTTGTAGTTTCTCTATAGTTATACAGAGTAGCTTAAGCTTCTGTTTACTGGGAGGGGAAATGCATTTTTCATTGAATTAGGATTTCTTTTTCTCAATCAAATGTAAACTGTACCCCAAGTTGTGTGTTAACTAGAAATTATATACAAGAATCCTAAAGCTGTATTTTTCTCAGTCAAGTATAAACTATACCTAAAGTTGCTTGTTTTCCAGAAGGGTAAATGCATCTTTCTTGAATTATCATTTACTTTTTGAAACTGTTTTTCTCAGTCACATGTAAACTATATCACAAGTTATCTCTTTATCAGTAACTATATGTTTTTGTTGTTGTTGTTGTTGTTGTTGTTGTTGTTTGTTGTTGTTATGTGCCCTCTAGGCATCTGCAATTTATAGCAACCCTATGTACAACAGCCCTAAACCCTGCTCTATCCGGTTCCAATCTTATTGTCCCTAACACACCTACCCCCATTATCCAAGTCACCGAATCAATCTGTCTCATCAAGGGTCTTGCTCTCCTGCACTGTCCCTCTACCGTCCCAAGCATGACTTCCCTCTCCAAGGATTGGTCCCTTCTTGCAATGTGTCCAAACAAAGTATGTCAGATGAAGCTTCAGAATCCTTGCTTCCAAGGGGAAGCCTCGTTTAACCCTCTCCAGGATGAACCTGTTCGTTCTTTAAGCTGTCCATGGTATATCCGATACTCTTCTCCAACATCACAGCTCAAAAGGCATCAATTCTCCTTCTATTATCCCTAGCCATTGTCCAGCTCTCTGATGCATAGCAAGTAATTGCAAAGACCATGGCCTGAATCAGGCTCACCTAAGTCTCCAGATTGACATCATTGCTCTTCAGTACTTTGAAGATTTTTCCAATAAATAAATAACTACCCAAAGTAATTAATTCATTGACATACTAGGTATTGGTGAAATGAGATGAACTGGCATGGGGCATTTTTAATCAGATGATCGTATGATCTACTATGCTAGAGGTAAAAAAGTGAGGATGAATGGGGTTGCTTTCACAGTTAAAAAAGTCATTTCTAGATCCATCTTGAAATTCAATGTCATGAGTGACAGGATAATATCCATACACATACAAGAAGTCCAGTGAATACCACCACTATCATTCAGATATATGCACCAACAACCAGAGCCAAAGAAGAGGAAATAGATTATTTCTACCAAATGTTGCAGTCAGAGGTCAATCGAACATGCAATAATAATAATGTATTAATAATAATGGGTGACTGGAATGCAAAATTTGGCAACAGAGAAGGATCAGTAGTTGGAAAACATGGACTTGGTGACAGAAATGAAGCTGGAGAGAGAATGAAGAATTTTGCTCAATCATTTTATTCATTATTTTATTATTTGTTCATTGCAAATATGTTTTCTAAGAAACATAAATGCAAGCTGTATACATGAATTTAACCTGATGGTATGCATAGAAATCATATCAATTACATCTGTGGAAAGAACTGCTGAAGAATCTCAATATCAGCTGTGAAAACTAGGCATGATGTGAAAACTAGGTACTGGTTGTGGAACAGACGACCAATTTCATAACAGTATGTAGACTGTTCTTTTGAACGTAAACATCCTGTCATCCTGTCACTTTGAACTAACATAGTACTGTGTTAAGAAGATTATCACCTAACCCACATATAAAAACTAATAACCACTCGTAGACAGGGAAGCCATTTTTGAGAGAATTCTCTCTGCTCTCCCAGATCTGCAATAAAGTGTTTTGGATATTCCAATCCATCTGCCTTATTGGCAAATGACCATGGAAAGAAGCTCTTGCATTCAACAATATGTCTATCTTATATTTTCCAAGGGAAGAAAACAAAAATATTTGACACAGGTTGTGGAGTCAAGATGGCAACCTGGTGACACTTCACCTAATCTCTCTACAACTAAGTCAGAAAAATTACATTCAGATGGAATGGAACTCTGAGCATCAAATGGAAATATAAAGACTTAATTCATTGCCACCCAGAAAGGGAACAGCAAATGTACAGTGATGAGAGAGACAAGATGGTGCCTCACATGTCAAACAGCCGTCTTAAGACTCAGAAGACCACGTACACAGGAAAGGAGAAAACTTCATGGAATTCACATGAGACAAAGACACAATGGGTGCACACAAGCGGTGAAGCAAGTGAGCAGAATATGACCTAGAAGAAAATTCTCCCAGGAAAACAACACAGGTAGAAAATCTACAGATGCAATGACCATGGCTGGAGGAGGAAGCAAACAAGTACAAGTAGGTGAGGCTATCAATTACCAACAGCCCCTGATTCTCTGAATTGAGGAGCTACATTGAGAAGAAAGCTTGTAAATACCTGAGGACACAGGACCCTAGCACTTTCCCAGCATTTATTAATTTAAGCAAGAACTGGATGATTGCTTGTGTCAACCAAAGAATTGCAAGGAGAAAGTTACCTTTTTTTTCTGTGTGAAACTTTTTTCACTTTTTGTGGCAATCTAGTGATCCATGGCAGAATGCCTCCCAACTGCCCCACCAGCCAAAAAATAAACTCCAGTTTACTTAAGGCTCTTTCCTCTAACCTATGGCCAGCTGAACACCAGGCCACAAATACTTGAACAACAAATCATTAGATGTAGGGAAAACATTCTCAAGGAACACGTGGCTCACTCCTTCAGCCTCAGTTTTTTCACATGCATGTGAGCTTGTACTTCAGCCAAGCTCCTGCACTCCTGCAGATGGACAGACATCTGACAAGCATGAGGACAATCCCGCTGTGCCATTCTTATCATTTGTAACTATATTCTGCTCCTGCATCCTTTCTATCTTTCCTCCATTTCTCTACCTCATTCTTTCCTCTTACTTTAATTTTCCACCTTTCTTTTCTCTTTTGTCTACTCTATTTTTCTCTTTCCTTCACTCTCCCCACACACACACACACTCACACACTTCCATCGAGGAAGAAATGGACACCATTTCCCAGGTAGTACAGTACCTGCCACATCTACCACCTACTTCCCACCAACAGGTTGAGTGTCAACAAAACTCACTCCTGCAGCACTGAATAATAGGTAACACCTGAATCATTCACCTGAAACTACTCTTTACAAAGAGCAAACAGATGCAGGCATCCAACCCTCCAACCACCTGGAGACAGATGATATTGTTCAATAATTTCCACATTCTGTTGAATCACTTTTGGTGGGAATGGGAGCAAACATGGATCTTTTCCAGTCAGTTGGTCAGGTAATGTTTTTTCAGTATCCTTGACGTAATGTAAAGGGCTGCATCTATCTGCTGAAACATGTCAATTGGTATTTTATCAATTTCTGGGGTCTTATTTTTTTACCACTTATTTTTTTGCTTCTTATCACTTTAGAGGGGTTCTGAATTTCTCAATGCAGTATGTCTTCTGATTTCTTGAGTGCTGGTCTTAAAGGTACTGATTATGGGATCCAAACAGTATTAATTCATTGACAATTTCAATCTTTTCTCCAGCTTTCACAGCATTGCTTATTGGCCTATCGGTGAAGATTTCTGTCTTCTTGATGTTGATTAATAAACTTTATTGAAGGCCATAGTCCTTGATTTTCTTCAACAAGCATTTCAAGTACTCTTCACTTTTATGAAGCAAGGTTGTGTTATCTGGGTTTATGAGTCTTCCTCTGATACTAAAGATCTGATTCTCATGATTTGTTCAGCATACAAATTGAACTAATATGGTGAAAGGATAACACCCTGAGACACACCCTTCCTGATTTTAAATTATGCAGTCTTCCCTTGCTTTGTTAGTACAACCACCTCTTTATCAAGGTATAGGCTTCACATGAGTACAATTAAGTGATCTGGAATTAGAGTCAATACAACACAAATAGACATTCTTTTGGCATCCTCTGCGTTCAACCAAAATCCATCTGATATCCCTCATGTCATGGCCTTTTCTAAATCCATCTTGACATTAGGCAGTTCTCTATTTGTTCTAGACATTTTTAAATAATCTTCAGCACAATTTTACTTGCATGATTTATTAATTATATTTTTATAATGTCTACATTCTACTGGACCACCTTTCTTGGATATGTGGTTAAATATGGATCTATTCCATTCAGATGGCAATTTCAATTTTCTTGGCATACACTGGTGAGTACATCCAAGACTGAATCTGTCTATTGAAATATAACAATTGGCATCCCATCATTTCCTAGGGCTTTATTTTTTGCCAATGCCTTCAGTGCAACTTGAAGCTCTTTCTTCAGTACCATTGGTTCCTGATCATATGCCACGTCCTGAAAATATCCTACATCAGCCAGTTCTTTTTGGTACAGTGACTCCACACAGAGTCTTTTATTCCCATCTTCTTTTGAGACTGTATCATGCAAGATTTTGGCCGCAGAATTCTACAGTATTTCAATTTGAGTCTTGAATTTCGTTTTTACACCTTTCAAATTGAGAAATGTTGAAGGAGTTCTTAGAAAACTTCAAATCAAGTTTGTGTTGTTGTTGTTATGTGCCGTCGAGTCGCTTGGGACTCATAGCGACCCTATGTACAACAGCCCTAA
>NW_006400037.1:1171496-1190442 GCF_000299155.1 Elephantulus edwardii
AGTGAAAGATAAATCCCTCATTTTGGAGTTGACCATTAGTTACAGTGTAGTCCCTGCCCTTAGCCCAGTGCCTTGACCCACTTATTTCCCAGCTCCACCCTCCAGCAGGATACCACTTCACTTCTACCAAATACCTTCAGAATTAATGTCCCATTGAAAAAAAGACTAATAGTAAAAAAAAGGACTAAACTCCCTCTTTGATGAAGAAGAGTTACTAAGGGCTTTGTAATAAGGAATTCAAAAGCTGCATATTTGAGATTTCAAAGAGTTCATGGAAACCACATACACAATGGAAGCAAATAAACAATATTCTAGAAGAATTGAGGGAAATAATACAAAAACAAATTCATAAAATAAATTATACAGATAGAAAAGTCAACTAAGCAAGTCAATGCCAGGGAGTCAGAACTACATCCTAGCTGATCCTCCAACACGTTTTCTGAGGTTATAAAGTACTTAGCTCTGGTGACCCAGTAATAGGGGTTCTGTGGTCAACCCAATGGCATATGGTTCAAATCCCCCAGCTGTTCTGAGGGGAAATGGTGGGCAATCTTTTCCAGTACAATTTACTGACTGAAACTTGCTGAAGAGTCAGCTATGAGTTGGTTCTGACTCAATAATATATAATAACAATACATCAAATGGAAGCAGATTTCTCCTCTTTCTCCCGCTGAACTGGATTCAAAAGACTAGAGAGGCCCAACTTTTTAGTTAATAGTGTTGCTTCATATAGACAACACCACCTGATAGGAAGATAGAAAGAAAAGCAACTAAAAATTCAGAAGATTCAAACTTCTGAGCTAGATAATAGTTTGGAAAGACACAGAATAGAATGGAATAAATTGATCAGTGATTTCACGTAGTGCTCAGGAATTGTGTTGCCAACCCAGAGGTACCTGAGTCAAATCCACTAGCTTCTATGCAGGAGAAAGATGGACAATCTTCTCCTTTGTGGTTTACTGCCTCTAAAAATTCAGCGATGGATCAGTTCTGGCTCAAAGGTTGTTGTTTGTTGTTGTTGTTGTTGATTGCCTTTCAGCTGAGCATGACTCAGCAACCCTATGAACAAAAGGCCTGAAGACTTTCTGTAACTTTCTAGAGTTTCTGGAGGTATGTTGTTTAGGAAGTGGATTCCACTCCTGCTTCCAAACCTATCTCAAACTGGGAGCTCCACCAAATACTGTCCACCATGAGCAACCATTATGGCATTTGACACCCCAATGGCACAAGGTTCAGCATCACAGCAACCCCAGGCTACCTCAGCACAGCACACTGACAGAAGAGTGCTTACCACTAAGAACCAAAATATAGTAACAACCAATTTTAAATACAAAGGCCCTCCCTGAGGTCTTGTTGACTCTAAACAAGAGGCTTAAATAAAACAAAAAATTAAAAAAACACCAAATTTAGTATGTTGTTGTTACATGCCATTGAGTCCCCTGCAATGTATAGCAACCCTACGTACAGCAGCTCTGAACCCTTCCCTGTCCTGAGCCACTGGCACTACAGTACTCCAAATAGATGTTTCCAACTTAAAAAAAAAAAAAATTTGGCACATAATAGAATCCCTTTCCCACCCTGTATTTACTAAATATAATCCAATGAAAACACAATCTCACAGACTACGGTTGACAGAGATCTAGAAATCTTTAACATATTCCAAAATAAATTGTATGAAGAATTAATAATTTCTTCCCAAAAAAGCATATGCCTCTTTCTGCTAGCCTTGAGGAAATTCATTTTTATGCCTATAGATATAGACAGAATGCAAACATTCACATGTAGACCAATAATACTTTCACTTTCACGCAACATTCCACTTTTTTTTTTTTTACTTTTGTACTACCTCCAGGCTATAGTGCTTTTTTACTTACTCTGTTAATTAATCTCCTAGAAGTTCTGGTGGCTTAGTGGTATGAAAACGCACTGCAACCCAGAAGGCATGCGGTTTGAATCCCCCAGCTGCTCTGCAGACAGGAGAAGGATGGACAATCTCCTCTTGTGAGATGAACTGCCTCTGTAAACCTGCTGGCGGGTCAGCTATGAATTGGTTCCAACTTGATGGTACTCAACAACAACAACATCTAGTTTTATTTCTCTCTTTGTCCCACCAAAATCTTTGTCACCTTCCTCTTGTAGCTCTGTCTGTTTTCTTCTTTCTCTATCTTTTCTTTGTTACCACTTCCTTTTCCTACATTGCTTGGAAAGATGGCATACCTCCCAAGAAAACTAGATACTCCTAGTTTATGACTTCTCATTACACTTGGCTCACATCCTGCCCTGAAGTCATTATATCACCTCTGTTTTTAAAGTGACATCTCCAAACATCTTCTTCTGACCCAGTTAAACATTTGCAAAGATTTTGTTGTTGATATATTGTTTTAAGGTCTATTTTTTCTCATTTAAAAAAATATATACTGATCTGTTTATCACTACATACTTGTGTCAAATAAAAACTAGTTAAATCTTTCCTAAAGCATTTGTCGACATTATTGAGCTATGAAGAACATCCCCAGCTCAGAGTCAGCAGCACGTTATTAGGTTACAGTGTAGGCTTGGACACCTAACTGGCACTCTCTTCTCTGAAAAACAAAATTTTAATACAGAATCTAGAACAAAAAAGAGCAAGTCAAGTCATGGCAAAGTCAAATGCAAATTCAAAATGCCAGGACACTCAAAGCATAACCATGGTCCTGTGCTTCTTGTCTCTCATTGTCCTTTCTGTATCATTCAAAAGCATAATTAACCTTGAAGACTCTCATAAACTAAAGAATTTTTTAAAACCAAACAAAAAATAAACTCCCTCGTATCAGAGTCACCAAAGTATTTGAAGGTAAGTAGCTAATGTACCACTGTAACAAGAACAGTCAAAGAACTATCTACGGGGGGTGGGGGTGGGGATTATCTTATGCACTTTAGGGGCATTGAAAACACACAGGTGGACTATTGTAGAAGAGTTCTTCCTTCTTTCACTCTGGATTTTTAAGTCTCTGTTTTGTACAGGAGCCAACACCACAATATGACAATGTACCGGAAGTACTTTGCACTCCTCTGGTTGAAATGGGTACAAAATGTGCTCTCAGTGTAGAAGTTAGTCTGTCCTAAATCAAGATAATTAATCATTCACATATGGGTCAGGGGAATTAGGTATCATTTCCTTTCTTTGCATCTCTGTCAAATCACTTCAGATGCCTATAACCATGTCTAAGACCCATCTAACTTCATCTAGCTTCTTTTCCATTAGTTCACAATTCTGTCTCTGCTTGAACTTCTTTCTTTCAATGCCAAAATGCCACCACACCTTCCCTCCAATGGATAACTTTATTCATGAAGCTAAAAATAAGATGAATATATTTCAGGCCCATTTATTTATGCCCTCTTGAGTTAGTTGTAAATTATAGCAATGAACTTTGTCTAATACAGAAGGAACTCAGTAAATGATCTTGAGTATTTCAAAATATTTCAGAGGGATTGGAGAACTAGCAGCTGAATTTATACAGCCAAGCACAATGTATAAGATTATACTGCAACCCGGCTATGTGGAGACCTCATGCTGCCATCTACAACATCAGAATCTAGGTCTTCCCAGCAGAACCCCACCATTTTCACCCTTGCAAGTGGACAACACCATGCTACTACTACTTTCACCAGGAAGTATATGACATTCTTTTGCTTTGCATCACCAGATTTGGAGCCACTATTGACCCTTGTGTTTCAACTATTGACATGAGCCTGAGCCTTAATTACTCATAGACATATTACAAATGCCAATTATAATTTATTGATTCATTACTTAATAGCAATAATTGCAATTTCTACATACAAATTTATAAATTCACCACAATATATTGATTCATTCATAGCAAGATTAAATGCATAATTGCAATTTCTCTACATTGCAGTTCATAAATTCATCACAACATATTGATTCATCAATTCATAGTAAGCATTAAACAGTTAATTGCAATTTATCTACATTGCAATTCATAAATTCATCACAACATATTGATTCATCAACAGTGGGAAACACTCACTCACCCTGAGATCCCGACTCCTCTCCTTCTTTTGCCTCTCATGGTCATTGGTGCAGTTGAGGATTTCTCGTCTAGTTCAGCAGTTCAATGTAGCCAGGGGTCCGACAGTGTGGGCAGAATCCTCCACTGTCTCAGTTGCTCATGTCCATCAGTGTAGGCCAGAGTTTTTGGCTCTGAAAAGAGCCTTTAGGTCTTTGCCTCTAAAAAGAGCCTTTGGGTCTTTAGTGTTCAGCTCATTGTGAAGTATAGAGAGAGATCGTCTGGGCACAGCCAGAGTTTATCTACTCTGGCTTCCCTACTTTACATTATGGTGAGGCAAGTAGGCATGCTGGTGCATGTTAAATAACAATATGGGTTTGACCAATCATGTTCAAAACTATTTGTGTTTCCTTGGCAACATCTGTCATATCTCCTTATCAAGGGTCTGCACCTGTTCTGGTCAGTGGAGCCCTAGAGCCACTAGAGGTCTATTTGGGCATATCAACTGTTGAGTATATTTTCACAAATATTCTTAAAATAATTTCTAACCATAACATAGCAGATTCTGAACATATTTCTTATTCTTATTTCTAACATATAACATAGCAAATTCCCAATACATTTCTTATTCATATTTCTAACATAGCAGATTCCCAACGTATTTCTTATTTCTAACATATAATATAGCAGATTCCCAATATATTTAAATATATGTATTAGGTTCTCTTAGCAACATAGGCAGTAACAAGTTACATTCTTTATCAGGATTTAGACGTGTGAAGGTCAGTAGCTTTACAAGCAAGTTATTATCAATTACATTCCCTTATCAAAGGATTGCACCTACTGTGGTCAGTTGAGGCACTAGGCCTCTAAGGCCTGTTTTGTTGTTGTTTGTTGTTGTTGTTGTTATGTGCCATTGAGTCACTTGCAACTCATAGCGACCTTATGTACAACAGCTCTAAACTCTGCTCTGTCCTGTGCCAATCTCACTATCTCTGACACACTCATCCCGATTACCCCAGTCACCGAATCAATCCATCTCCCAGAGGGCCTTCCCCTCCTGTGCCTGCCCTCCACCCTCCCAAGCATGATGTCCCTCTCGATCCCTCCTTACAACATGACCAAAGTATGTCAGACGAAGCCTCAGAATCCTTGTCTCCAAGGAGCAGCCCGGTTTAACCCTCTCCAGGATGAATCTGTTAAATTAGCAGTCCATGGCACCCTCAGCACTCTTCTCCAACACCAAAGCTCAAAAGCATCAATTAGCCTTCTATGCTCCCTGGTCATTGTCCAACTCTCTGACACATAACAAGTTATTGCAAAGATCATGGCCTGTACCAGACGCACCTTAGTCTCCAGAGACACAACGTCACTTTTGAGTACTTTAGAGAGGTACCTAACAGCAGAAGAGGCATCAAAAGAAGATGGAAAGAATATACTGAGTCATTGTATCAAAAGGAATTGGCAGACACAGAAGAATTTAATGAAACAACATATGAGCAAGAGCCTATGGTAATGAAGGAAGAAGTTCAAGTTGCTTTGAAAGAAATAGCAAAAAATGAGGCCCCAAGAATAGATGGTATACCAATTGACATATTTCAGCTGTCAAGAAATCTGGAGAACAACCACTTGGCCAACTGACTGGAAGAGATCTATATTTGTTCCCATTCCAAAGAAGGGTGACCCAACAGAGTGTGGAAACTATAGAACATATAGAACTATATAGAAACATAGAACTATAGGACAATATCATCGATTTCACATGCAAGCAAGATTCTACTGAAGATTATCCAAAAACGACTGGAACAGCACATCAGCAGAGAATGGCCAGAAGTCCAGGCTGGGTTTGTAAGGGGTCGTGGTACTAAGGATATTGTAGCTAATGCCAGATAGATATTGGCTGAAAGCAGGGAGTACCAGAGGAATGTCTATCTGTGCTTCATTGATTATGCAAAGGCGTTTGACTGTGTGGACCATAACAAACTGTGGCTGACTCTGAGAAGAATGGGAATCCCAGAACACTTGATCGTGCTAATGTGAAACTTATACTTGAACCAAGAGACAGTCGTCAGAGCAGAGCAAGGAAACACTGCATAGTTCAAAATTGGGAAGGGCATATGCCAGGGATTTGTCCTGTCTCCATACCTTTTCAACCTGTATGCAGAACAGATCATCCGGGAGGCTGGGCTCTATGAGGAGAAGTGTGGGGTCAAGATTGGTGGAAGATCTATAAACAATCTGTGTTATGCAGATGACACAACCCTGATTGCTGAAACTGAGAAGGACCTGAGGCGCTTGCTGCTGAGGGTCAGAGACTGCAGCCTTCAATATGGATTGAGGCTCAATGTCAAGAAGACAAAGATTCTCACCACTGGACCAACTGGCAGCATCAGGATGAATGGTGAAGAGATTGAGATTGTTCACAGCTTTAGTCTGCTTGGCTCCACAATCAACACTCTTGGCACCAGCAGCCAGGAAATTAAAAGACATATTGTCATAGGAAAGGTCTGTTTAGGCATGTTAAACTGTTAGCATATTTTTTCACAAATATTCTTATTTCTGAACTTAAGCATCAAATGCATCATAATATTTTCCACAGAAAACATATTTCATAATGTTTTACAGCAAATTAACAGCAACGTATGATATTTCATAATATATGTTACAGCAAAATTAATATCTTTTTCTTAAACTGCTGTAACTGTGAAATGTAGATAGCTTACATGCACATGATTGAAAGAAGGGTTATTATTAATGATGGGCACAATCAGCTCTGACTCCTACCAATTTAATACATGACAGAATGAAATCCTGTCTGATCCTGCGCAAACTTCATGATCTGTGCACACAATTTCTGTCTCTGTGTCAATCCTTTTCACTGAGGATCTTCCTCTCCCTTACTGACCATTAATCCTTCTTCAGAGAATGGCCCTATCTGAAAACATCCAAAGTGTGAGACGAATTCTCACTATCCTCTCTTTTAAGTAACGCTTTGGCTATATTTCTTTGAAGAAAGGTTCTTCTTCAATGGAGAAATATTGAGTGTGTCCTTTCCTTTAGATTTTTTGATACCAGGTCCTTACATACTTCATTATCATACTTCACTTTGTATCTTTTTTATTAATTTTAATGAAAGTTTACAGAGACATAGTGTTTCCATTCATTCATTGTTGCATGTTGCACTTTTTGCTCATCTCTTTGAAAAGTAAAAGAAAAATTGTTTCTTTGTTATACAATCCCTCCTCTCAGGTACTCCACTGTGCAGCCTTAGTTCTGGACTCCTGTCATGAAAATAATACCTAATCATTTATCTCTTTTAAACAATTATCCCCCTCATCTGTTTCAATGCAGTACACATTATTTATCCCCTCTTTCTCAGTCTTCCCTCAACCCCGAACTGTCCCATTTTACAATAGTGGCCCTGTGCAATATTTGTCCTTTTGTGACTGAGATATTTCACTCAGCATAATGTCCTCCAGTGTCATCCACTGTGCACAACATTTCATTAGTTTCTTGTTTTTCAATGTTGCATAGTGTTCCATTGTGTGAATATATCACAGCTTCTCTATCCATTCATTTGTTGCTGGGCAATTGGGTTGTTCCCAACTCTTTGCTAGCCATAAACATGGGTGTGCATATACCTGCTTGGGTGACGGTTATGGTTTCTCTAGGGTATATTCCCAGTAGTGGAACTGCTGGGCCAAATGGTATTTCTATTTGCAACATTTTGAGAAAGCGCCATACAGCCTTCCATAGTGGTTACACCATTTTACACTCCCACCAACAGTGAATAACGGTTCCAGTTTCTCCACAACCTTGCCAGCATTTGTTGTTTGCTGTTTTGTTAAATTTTGCCATTCTTACTGGGGTGAGATGATATCTCATGGTTGTTTTGTGCTTTGTATTTTCTAATTGCCCTTTAAAATCTTCTATTCAATTCTCTTACTTCATTATTTCTTTCTTTAACTTCTTCATGATCAGAGCAAGTTACTTTAGCTTGCCTAAGTTCAAGAGACAATTTCAGAGTCCTGTCATCCATTTTGATCTTTTCTTTATGTCTTGTTTGTTTAATTATCTTTTGTTTTATTCATATAAGATGTCTTGCTAATATTTCACTTGTTTGGTTGTCAAGAATTAGTGCTCAATGCATCAGCTCTATTTGCTAAATACTCTCTAAATTCAGATGGAATATACTTAAAGTTGTTTTTTTGGGTTTTGCGAACTTGTTTTCATTTTGTTCCACTGCAATTTAAACATGCATATAAACAAGTAATTACCTGCTTCACAGTTGCCCCTGACTTTTTCTTAACTGATGATATTGAGCGTATCTCTTTCCACAGATATAGTCTAGTTTAGTTCTGTATATTTCATATGGATATCACCATGTGTATAGTTATCATATTTTTTAAGAAAGTATTTGCACCCTCTCAGACAAGGGTCTCATAACAAAATTTAACAGAATACTACTGGGCCTACAGAAGAAAAAGACTGATAACCCAATTACAAAATGGGCAAAAGAAATAGAAAGCATTTTCACAGAGGAAGTCAGTCAGATGGCCAACAGACATGTGAAGAAATGCTAAAAATCACTGGCAATAAGAGAGATGTAAGTTAAAACCACAATGTGATATCATCTTACTCCATTAGCAGTGGTAAAGTTTAGCAAAGCAATAAATAGTGGGGAGGATTTGAAGAGATGAGAACTCTCAAACATTGTTGGTAGAATTGTAAAATGTTACTCTGAAAGGCAGTTTGGCATTTCCTCAAAAAGTTAAACAGTAACTCCGTATGACCCATATATTCCACTACTAGGAATATACCCCAGGGAAATTAGAACTGAGTCACATAAGATATTTTTAAACCAATGATCATAGCAGAATTATTTACCATTACAAGAACATGGAAACAGCCCAAATGTCCAACCACAACTGAATGGATTGAGAAACTATGGTATATTTACATAATGGAATATTATGCAGCACTCAAGAGCAATCATTTTAAAATATACTACATGATTTGTTAGAGACTGGAGAGCATTATGTTGGGTGAACTAACTCACTCTCCTAAGAATAAATACTGCATATAACCAGTATTGTAAAAATAGAAGGAAAACTATTAAAAACATGTGTGGGAACCCAAGACGGAAAGATATGGGAGCAGAGTGGTGAGGATGGATAGGGGCAAAATCACAGAGTTACACAATTTAGTGAGTGGAGGAAGAGGGTAAAGAAAATGGGAAAGATCCAGGGGGTACCTGAAGGCAGGGTAAGGATGGGCTAGGTCCAATGGTGATTAATTTCATAAGACATAATGCATGGGAACCAAGTAAACTAAAACTGTTAACTATCTCAATCTCTTCACCATCCCTACTGATGCTGCCAATTGACCCAGTGGTGAGAATCTTTGTTATCTTGATGTTGAGCTTCATTCCATATTGAAGGCTGCAGTCCTTGAACTTCTGCAGCAAGCGCTTCAGGTCATCCTCAGTTTCAGCAAGCAGGGTTGTGTCATCTGCATAACACAGGTTGTTGATGATTCTTCCACCAATCCTGATGCCACAGTCCTCCTCATACACCCAGCGTCTTGGATGATCTGTTCTGCATACAGATTGAAAAGGTATGGAGACAAAATACATCCCCGACGGACCTCTTTCTTGATTTTGAACTATGTAGTGTCTCCTTGCTCTTTTCTGATGACTGCCTCTTGGTCCAAGTATAGGTTTTGCATCAGCACAATCAAATGTTCTGGGATTCTCATTCTTCTCAGAGTCAGCCATAGCTTGTTGTGATCCACACAGTCAAAACCCTTTGCACAGTCAGTGAAGCACAGATAGACATTCTTCTGGTATTCTGTTTTCTGCCAAGATACATCTAACTATAATATAATATCTAGCTATAATATCCCTAGTACCACGACCTCTTCTAATTCCAGCCTGCACAACTGGCAGTTCCCTGAAGAGCAACAATGTCAGGCTGGAGACTAAGGTGCACCTGATCCAGGCTATAGTCTTTGCAATTATATGCTATGAATCGGAAAGTTGGACAATGAATAGGGATGATAGAAAGAGAATTGATGCCTTTGAGCTGTGGTGCTGGAGAAGAGTGTTGAATATACCATGGACTGTTAGAGGAACAAACAGGTTTGTCCTAGAGAGGGTGAAGCTGGAGTGCTCCTTGGAGTCAAGGATTCTGAAGCTCCGTCTGACATACTTTGGGCATGTTGCAAGGAGGGACTGGTCCTTGGAGAGAGACATCATGTTTCGGAAAGTGGAGTGACGGCACAGGAGAGGAAGACCCTCGATGAGATGGATCGATTCTGTGAGTGGAGTGGTGGGAATGAGTGTGTTTGAGACAGCGAGGTTGGCACAGGATAGAATGGCATTTAGGGCTCTTGTACATATGGTTGCTATGGGTCGCAAGCAACTCGATGGCACCTAACAACAAAACAAACAACAATGCATGGGAATGATTGTGTGAAACACAACGTGAATGAAGAAAAGTGTGAAACACAATGTATATGAACTTTGTAATTAAACCAATATAAAATATTTTATAAAAGTATTTTCAAAGACTCATTTCTATCACTATGGCAGTATTTCCTAACTATTGATTGCTCTATCTTCTGTTTCCAATTTTTTTCATTCCATTCCATTTCATTTCTTATTAATTCATATATTTTGCATGTTCAATCAATTGGGTCACAGTACTGATCTTTAAGTATTCTATTTCTTTCTTCACAACTTCCAATTTTGCTAGATTAATACTTCATAGATTTCACATAGTAATTATTAATTTCTTAACATTTAATTGTGCTAATACGAAACCTATACTTGGACCAAGAGGCAGTAGTCAGAACAGAGCAGGGTAACACTGCATGGTTCAAAATAGGAAAGGGTGTACTCCAGGGATGCATCCTGTCTCCATACCTTTTCAACATGTATGCAGAGCAGATTATCCCAGAGGCTGGGCTCTATGAGGAGAATTGTGGCATCAGGATTGGTGGAAGATCTATCAACAATCTCCGTTATGCAGATGACACAACCTTGCTTGCTGAAACTGAGGAGGACCTCATGCACTTGCTGCGAAGGGTCAAGGACTGCAGCCTTCAGTATGGACTAAGGCTCAACGTCAAGAAGACAAAGATTCTCGCCACTGGACCAATTAGCAGCGTCAGGAGGGATGATGAAGAGATTGAGAGTGTTCACAGCTTCAGTTTGCTCGGCTCCACAGTTAACACTCTTGGTACCAGCAGTCAGGAAATCAAAAAGCATATCGCGATGGGAAAGTCTGCCGTTAGGGACCTCTCAAAGGTACTCAGGAGCAACAGTGTCTCTCTGGAGACTAAGGTGCGCCTGATACAGGTCATGGTATTTGCAATCGCTTGTTATGCATCAGAGAGTTGGACAATGACTAGGGAGGACAGAAGGAGAGTGGATGCTTTTGAGCTGTGGTCCTGGAGAAGGGTACTGAATGTACCCTGGACTGCCAGGAAAACAAACAGATCCATCTTGGAGAGGATTAAACCAAGCTGCTCCTTGGAGGCAAGGATTCTGGGGTTTCGTCTGACATACTTTGGACATGTTGCCAGGAGGGATGGGTCCTTGGAGAGGGACATCATGCTTGGGAGGGTGGAGGGACAGCGCAGGAGGGGAAGACCCTCTATGAGATGGATCGATTCAGTGACTGGGGTAATCGGGATGGGTGTGTCAGAGGCGGTGCGGTTGGCGCAGGATAGAGCAGGGTTTAGAGCTGTTGTGCATAGGGTCGCTATGAGTCGGAAACGACTCGATGGCACATAACAACAACAACAACAATTATTAATTAACATTTGCTGCTATTTCTCCATATTTTAAGTCATGCCATATCAGTAATGAAGAGCCTTCATTGGATAAAGCTGTACTTCATCCATGCCATCAAGGTAGACTCTACTTTGAGGAGGTATCTATTCCCCAGCAGTATCTTGAGTGTTTTCCAACCTGAGGGTCTCGAACAATGGTCTACTGGTATTCAGAGGGTTTTCAATGCCCCATTGTTTTAAAATTAGATGTCCAAGCATGCCTCTTAGTCTGAAAACTCCACTGAAACCCATGTACAACTGGTGATCCTGTAGGTATGTATATCAGAGCTTCTAGAACAAGAACAACACATGAGCCACTGCAGTATGACAAAATAACAGACAAATAAACTTATATATACATGGTAGCCCCAACATGTGCTAATTTGAAAACTCCAGTCATTATATATCCTACTATCAGCAGCAATTTATCCCTTGAGATACTTTCTCTTTGTCCTAGAACAGACTATTTTTATAAGAAAATGTATTTATTTAAGCAAAGTGTGTCTTGGAATTAGTGAACTGTTCCAAATGCAGACACTTTTGGATATATTACTTTTATTATATTTAAATATGTAAAATACTGTCTCTGTTTGCTCTGGCTTTGTCTCAAGGAAGAATGAGCAAAATAAAAAATGCATGGAAACAATTGCTCCAAAGGACCAATAACCCATTCAGCTTCCTCCAGTCTGGAACCAAAAGTACTAGATTTTGCTCACCTGTCTGTCCCTGCAACTACTCTGAAAAGTGTCATAAAAGAAGGATCTGGGTAAGAGTTGTATAAAAATGAGAAACAAAACTCAAAAATCATAAAATCGTAAACAAGGACCAGGCTTGCTAATCTGATAGAGACTTGTGAAATTATGACCCATAATCATATTTCAAATGCGAAACTGGACTCACCCCCATGATTCAGCTAGACAATAGTCTCATAAGATGAATAGTAACAACAAGACAACTGTGAGATATCATCTCAGCCCGGTAAGAATAGCAAAATTTAACAGAACAGCAAACCACAAATGCTGGCGAGGTTGTGGAGAGACTGGACCCCTTAGTCACTGTTGGTGGGAGTGTAAAATGGTGCAACCACTGTGAAAGGCGGTATGGCGATTTTTCAAAAAGTTGCAAATAGAGATACCATTTGACCCAGCAGTTCCACTACTGGGAATACACCCTAAAGAGACCAGAAACACATCCAAGCAGATATATGCACACCCATGTTTATCACAGCTTTGTTCACAATAGCAAGGAGTTGGAAACAACCCAAGTGCCCATCAACAAACAAACGAATAGAGAAGCTGTGGTGTATTCACACAATGGAATACTATGATGCATTGAAAAACAAGGAACTCATGCAATATTATTCAAAATGGTTGACCCTGGAGGACATTATGCTGAGTGAAACATCTCAGTCACCAAAGGACAAATACTATATATATATGGTGCCACTGTTGTAGAATGAGGCTGATATCAGGGTGGGGGTAAGACTGAAAAAAACTGGATAAATTATGTTTACTGCATTGACGCCAATGGGGGAGAGAATAGTTTAAAAGTAATATATTTTAGGGTATTATGATTATCGTAAGAGTCCAGAATGAGGGTGGCATAGTGGAGTATACTCGGAGTGGGGGTGGGGGTGTCCGGGGGGGGGGGGATTTGTACCAATGAAGGAGTTTTTCTTTTTCTTTTCATGAAGAGGAGCGAACTGGGGGGGGGGGGCGGAGAAAAGGGCAACAATGAATGAATGGAAGTCCAAAATCTCTGTAGATGTTCATTGAAATTAATAATAATAAAAAACATGAATAGTAACAAATAAGCACTTCTTTCCACAATCAACTGTATGAGGTCAAAAGGGCATCATTTGTCCAATGGGAAAAAGTTCAAATGGCAGGAATAGATAAGAAATAAAAATTAATGTAATCTGTACACAGCAAAGTGTTTTATACTGTGAAAATTAAAATAATCTTTTTTAAAAAAATGTATATGAATTGTTGAATGAAAAACCCATTTATTCTGTAAACGTTCACTCAAAACATAATAAAAAAAAAGACATTCTCTCTACTGTCGATGGCATGCATCTCTATAGAGAAATTATAAGGTAATGAAGTTATGGCCCCCATTGACAGGTCAATATTCAGGAGTTTGGGGCTCTGTATATTCTGTGGGGGGGAAAGAAAAGTGTTAGCAGGCACAGCCCATTCTTGTACCACATGCTCTCATCCTACCACTGTGTGAGATGAGGACAAAGCATGTTGCTGAAAGAAAGGAAAGGAAAACCACAAGTATGAGAGTCCAGAAGTATAGGTAATGCCTATAGGCTAGCAAAGGCATGCTATAAGTTGTCTCCTGTTCTGTATTATAATTCTGCTTTGATGAAGAGGAATGTGGCATCAGGATTAGAAGAAAGTTCAATAACCTATTCAATGTAGATGACACAACTTTGCTTGCTGAAGGTGAGGGAAACTTGAAACACCGCAGATGATCAAAGACTACAGCCTTCAGTATGGATTCCATCTCAACATCAAGAAGACAAAATCCTTTACCACTGAACCAATAGGCAACATAATAATAGTTGGAGAAAAGGTTCAAATTGTCAACAAAATCATCTTACTTGCATCAATGATCAACACCCTTAGAACCAGTAGTAAAGAGACCAGGAGACACATTGCACTGGGCAAATCCACTGTCAGGGATCTCTATAAAATACTGAGGAGCAATGATGCCAGTTGGAAGACTAAGGTTTACCTGATTCAGGCCATGGGTGGTTTTGGTTTGTTTGTTTGTTTGTTTGTTTGTTTCCAATCACTTGCTTTGCTTCAGAGAGCTGAACAATAAATAAGAATAACAGAGGAAGGAAGAAATGATGCCTTTGAATTGTGGTATTAGAGAAGAACATGGACAACCAAAAGAACAAACAGCTATATCTTGTGAAAAATGCAGCCAGAGAGCTCCTTAGAGGAAAAAATGAAACTTCATCTCACAGATTTGGTCGTGCTGCTAGGGGAGGTTATTCTCTGGAAATGAATAGCATGCTTGAGAAGGTAGAGGGTCGGCAAAAGAGTAGAAGAGTATCAAGAAGATGTATTAACACAGTGAGTGCAGCAATGGGTTTAAGTGAGTCAAAGATGATAAGAATTGAACAAGACAGGGTTCTGATCTACTGTTCATAGTGTCACTACTAACCATACTCCACTTGACAGCACATAACAATAGCAATGACTCTAGACCTCCACAACAGTTTTATATAAGGTTTGCTTCATGGATCAAAGAGTTGGGGCTATTTTTAACATATGGAGGAGTAATGAGATGTACTGGAGGGATGTACAATAACAAGTAGAAAGCATGCCTGGGGATGAAAGGTAAACAGTATAAAGCCATCTCAAGCAAAAGAGGACAAAGCACAGCTTAGGAGGGGGAAAACCCGTAGCAGAAATTAGAGCTTCAGACACCCTCTTTGAGAAGAAACTGGAACTTTCTGAAGTCTTGTAGCATAAGAGCTCAACTATTTGGTTTAGATGTTAAATAGGAAGGTAACACGCAAGACCTGGAGAGTGTTACAAAAGTCGTACAAGGCACATCTGTTTAGGGAAAAGGCTAGCAATGCAATTAATTAAAAGTTGATAACCAAATACTGAAAACACAAGTAATAAGTCTAAACATATTTCAGAAGTGTGAATGGAAAATAAAATTTTCAAATTGAATTTTCTCTAAAGTAGTAACATGATGCCAAAATTCACTGCAATAACAAAATTCCTCTAGATTTTTACTTTATTAAAGTATAATGTAAGTCAACGAGGAGCTCTACAATTGTATTTCAGCTAAAAATCTCAGTTAGCCCTCATTTTTATTTGACATTAATGACTATAGCTATGAAATGTATCCTGATAACTTGAAAAGATTAGGATTAGTCATCTTTGATTGTTTTATTAAATTGTCAAGACCTTATGTGAAAATATGTTGTTTGACATTTTATTTTATGTCCTCTCAAACCAAAATAACCCAAGGCAAAGGGTGTTAGACTTGGAAAAGATTTAAATAATGAGCTGAGTAATTCATCCTAAGATTCTAAATACTTCAGCTAATGTCTTTTTACATTGGGACTGTGAGTCTGAATGCCCCATTCTTTGTAAAGAGCCTGTCTGGTGCATATGCACATGCACACACACAAGAAACACTCACCACAATGCACATTGGCAATTGTTTGGAAAGAGCCCATACACTAACAGAAATGTCCTAGATTTCATTATGGAAAACCATTGTTTTTATTTTTAAATTTTGAAACTTTAATTCAATAAAAACAATATAGTGCTTTGGATTTCAAAACCATGGGCTGCATCTTGATCACCAGGATTCAAAGACAGGACAAATTTAGCAAGTTCCAAACTGTGTGTGTGTGTGTGTGTGTGTGTGTGTGTGTGTGTGTGTGTGTGTTATTGATGAAATCATGTCCCCTTAAAATACATATTAAAACCTAACACTTGTATTCTTGTATCTCTAAATATGATCCTGTTCATCTTCTATGTTGATGAGGTAATTTTAGACAAGATGAAAAGTAATCATATTGGACTCAGATTTCAGATGTAAACAGACCCCTAGACCAATTTTCACTTGGTACCAGCAGTCAGGAGACCAAAAGATATTATTGCATTGGGAAAGTCTGTAGTCAGGGACCTCTCCAAATTATTGAGGAAAAATGATGTCTGTTTGAAGACTAAGGTGTGCTTGAATCAGGCCTAGGTCTTTTCAGTCACTTGCTATGCATCTGAAAACTGGACAATAAATAAGGATGACAAATAAAGAATTGATGTCTTTGTACTCCGGTGTTGGAAAAGAGTGCTGAATATACTATGGACTGTCAAAAAGACAAATAGATAAGTCTTCAAAAGGTACAGTGAGAATGCTCCATGGAGGCAAAGATGATGAGGCTTTGTCTCACATAACCTGCACCAGTTGCAAAGAGAAGTTATTCATCATGCTTGGAAAGGTGAGGGACAGCAAAAGACAAGACTCTCAACAAGCTAGGCTGACATAATAATACCACCAATGGGCTTGAGTGTGTCAGAGATTGTGAGGATGACACAGGCTAGGACAAGGTTCAGCTGGGTTATTTATAGAGTCGTTATGAATCATACTTAACAGCCCCTTACAACAACAACAATGGACCAATTTTCAAATTAGCTGCTGATCTCTGCTTCATGTGGTCCTCAGGGTCCTAATCTCCTCGTTTCTTCTTCTGTCTTTGTCTTATTTAAGATAAGTTGCCCCAAAATTAAGTTACTTCAAACTATCAAGTCTGCTTCTTTTATTTCAGTATATTTTTAAATTCCACTTTTCCAATGTTGACTTTTAAAAGTTAACTTATCAACAGGAAAATGTAGTCATATTTATTTATGAGAGGACAGGATGGGGCTGGTCATCAGTGATTGGCTTATGTGGGAGTTGTTGTTGCTGCCGTTGCTGTTATTAGGTGCCATGAATTCAAGCCCAATTCATAGCAACCCCATGAACAATAGATCTGAGGGCAAAAGAGAGGAAAACCCTCAACCAGGTGGGTTGATATAGTAACTGCACCAGTAGGCTTGAGTATGTCAAAGATTGTGAGGATTGTACAGGGCAGAACAGGGTTCATACTTGACTTGACTTGACTTGACGACTCTCCAATGTAGCAGAATAAGCCATGCCTGATAAGAGGTAAGATAAGCATAAGAACGACCCTCAGATCACTTGAGTCTCAGATTGTCCATAATGATTTATATAGAGACTTCTGATTATCTGTGACAAATATACTGAGTACATAAGCATAGAGAATGACTTCACTTCTGCTCCTGTTTACTTGCTGAAATTTTTAGGAAATACCAATCATCTAGCTTATCTTTTGTCAATTGTGTATCAATTATATTTGACAGTTTATTTATGTAATAACCTGACACAGTGACTGCAGCAATGGGCTCACATGTATCAGAGATTATGTGAATCCATCATGATGTTGCCAAATGTCCCAGTGGTAAGAATCTCTGTTTTCTTGATGTTGAGCTTCAATCCATATTGAAGGCTGCAATCCTTGACCTTCTGCAGCAAGCACTCCAGTTCCTCCTCAGTTTCAGCAAGCAAGGTTGTGTCATCTGCAAAACGCAGATTGTTGATGAGACTTCCTCCAATCCTAATGCTACATTCCTCCTCATAGAGCCCAGAGAGCTCATAGAGCCTCCCAGATGATCTGTTCTACATATATATTGAAAAAATAGGGAAATAGGACACATCACTGGTGTACACTCTTCTTGATTTTAAACCATCAAGTGTTCCCTTGCTCTGTTCTGATGACTGCCTCCTGGTCCAACTATAGATTTCACATAAGCACAATCAAACTGTTCTGGTATTCCCATTTTTCTGAGAGTTAGCCACAGTTTGTGAGACCCATGCAGTAAAATGCCTTTCCATAGTCAATGAAACACATTGGTACTCTGTGCTTTCAGGCAAGATCCATCTAACATTAGCTATAATATCCTTAGTACCATAGCCTTTTCTATACCCAGCCTGAAGAATGCAAAAAAAGACATTACGAAGAAGGAGAAGGAAGAAAAGAGTAAGATGGATGTCAGAAGAAATTCTGAATATTGCAGTAGAATGATGAGAAGTCAAAGCAAAGGTAAGAATTTAAGACATCAAGGAGCTGAACAGAAGATTTCAAAGGAAGATAAAGCAAAGTATTATAATGAAATGTGCAAAGAGCTAGAGAGAGATAATCAAAAGGGACAAACTCACTTGGAATTTATTAAGCAGAAGGAACTGAAGAACAAGTATAAGCTTTGAGTTCCAATACTTAAGGATGTTGAAGGGAGAATTTTTAATGACTCAGGAAGCATCAAAAGAAGATGGAAGGAATATACACAAACCAACTCAAGGTGGATCATGGACCTAGGACTAAAACCAAGGACTGTAAACTTCATTCAAAAAGAGCTTGTAAAAACTTTAGTAGTCCTAATCCACAACATAAAGAGTCTTCCCAGTATTCTGAAAAATTTACAACCAGGAGAAGATAAAATAGATGAATGGGACCTTCTAAGAATCAAATCCCTATGCGCATCCAGAAACTTCTCTAA
>NW_006400037.1:1191298-1194151 GCF_000299155.1 Elephantulus edwardii
GGGGGATTGTGTACCAATGAGGGAGTTTTTCTTCTGCTTTTCAAGGAGAGGAGCAAATGGGGCGGGGGAGGGGGGAAGGGTTTGTGCGGGGAGAAGGGTGCAACAATGAATGAATGGAATTCCAAAATCTCTGTAGATGTTCATTGAAATGAAAAATAAACAAATTATAAAAAAAAGAGAAGATGGAACGAGTACACAGAGTCACTATACCAAAAATAATTGGCTGATACAGAAGAATTTCATGAGGTTGGGTTGAATGAGGAGAAATATGGCATAAGGATTGGATGAAGATTCATCAACAATCTGTGTTACGCTGATGACACAACCCTATTTGCTGAAACTGAGGAGGACATGAGGCACTTGCTGCAGAAGATCAAGGTCTATAATCTTGAAGCTCAACGTAAAGAAAACAAAGATTCTCACCATTAGGCCAAATGGCAGCTTCATGACAGAAGGAGAAAAGATTAAAATTGCAAACAGCTTCATCTTACGTGGACATACAATTACCCTTTATAACAGCAGTAAGGAAATGAGGAGACATATTGCACTGGAAAGTCTGCAGTTGGGGACCTCTCCAAATTATTGAGGAATAATGATGTCAGTTTGAGGACTAAGGTGCATCTGACTCAGGCCATAGTCTTTGCAATCACTTGCTACGCATCTGAGAGCTGGACAATGAATAAGGATGACAGAAGAATAATTGATGCCTTTGAGCTGTGATGCTAAAGAAGAGTACTGAACATCCCAAAGACTGCAAAATAACAAACAAATATGTCTTAGAGAAAGTGCAGCCAGAGTGCTCTTTGGAGGCAAAGAAGATGTGACATTGCCTCATATACTTCAGACATGTTGCTAGAAGGGGCTATTCCTTTGAGAAGGACATGATATTAGGAAGGGTAGAGGGTCAGCAAAGGAGAGGAAGACTCTCAATCAGATCGATTGACACACGACTGCTGCAATAGGTTTTTGTGTGTCAGGAAGTGTGAGGATGGCATGAAGTAATGGTTTTCACAATTACTTGCTATGCATTAGAGAGCTGGACAATAAATAAGAATGACAGAAGAAAGATCGATGCCTTTGAGTTGTGTTTCTGGAGAAGAGTGCTGAATATACCTTGGACTGCCAGGAGAATAAACAAGTCTGTCCCGGAGAGAGAGAAACTAGTTTGCTCCTTGGAGGCAAAGATTTTGAAGCTCTGTCTCACAGACTGTGCGCACGTGACCAGGAAGGACCAGTCCTTGGAGAGGAACATAATGCTTGGAGGGGTGGAGGAACAGCAGAGGATAGGAAGACCCAGGATGAGATGGATTGACTCAGTGACTGGAGAAACGGTATTAGGTCTGTCGGAGACAATGAGAATGGCTTGGGATAGGGCAGCTTTCAGAGCTTTTGTACATAGGGTTGCTTTGAGTTTTAGGAGACTTGATGGCATATAACAAGAACAACAACATAGTTTTTGTAAGACAATATGAAGACATTGGGTAGCTATGAGTTATAGTTGATCCAATATTATATTATAGCACCTAACAACAACCCTATGTGCAATAGAATCAAACTCTGCCTGATTTGTGACATTTCAAAATTGCTACTATTTTTTTTAATTTAGTTTATTTTTTCATTTCAATGAACATCTACAGAGATTTTGGAATTTCATTCGTTCATTGTTGCACCCTTCTCCCCGCACAAACCCCTCCCCCCCCCTCCCCCCCCCCGTTTGCTCTTCTCCTTGAAAAGCAAAAGAAAAACTCCCTCATTGGTACACAATCCCCCCGCACCTCCCCAAACCCCCCCCCCTACCCCCAAATATAATCCACTCTGCAACCCTCATTCAAAATTGCTACTATTTTTAAGACCATTGTTGTAGTCACTATGCCAATTCATCTAATTAATGGGAAAAGACATCATGTAGCTCCTTATTAGAACACCAGAAACTGCCAATCCCCTTGTAGGGCCCCATTTCTGTTCCAAGGAGTTCTAATGGCATAGTCCATTGTGTTGCAGTTCAAATCCACCAGTAACACTATAAGAGAAGGATGGGCAATCTCTTATATTACTGCCTGGGGACCTCAACAGAGGCTCATTATGAGTCAGAACAGACTCTACCAAAGTAGTAAGCAAATGAAGAGTATGTGAGTGAATAATTTGAGTGAATTTCCTTTATGGCAGATAATCTGGTGTTTTGTTTCATAGACCAGGTAAGTGAGAGTGTTAAGGCCATGCTCAATAAATGATATTAGCTCCTAGGAAGGAATACAAACTCATCCTAATCACAAAGGACATTCTGAGAAAGTAGCTTTGCTGGTTCCTGATATTGACCATTTTGTGCTTTGAAAAAAACAAATAATAGAACTATGATGACCTCACATCAGCCCCTGTCAGTAGAGAAATCAGAGTACCCCCTCTAACCTAGCAAATCCGGTGTCTCTGGAGCAAAGCACAAGAAAAGCAGATCAGTCTCCCAAGCATCTTGAAAAATCTACAACCAGGAGAGGATAAAATAGAAGAAAGGGACCTTCTAAGAATCAAATCCCTATGCACATCTAAAAACTTCTTCAACAGAGTGAAAAAGGGAAGCCACAGATCGGGGGAAAAATGTTTTTCAGACATGGCTGACAAGGTACTTATATCTAGAATTTATAAAATACTCGAGCACCACAAGAAGATAAAGGTAAATAACCCAATTGAAAAATTGGCACAGGATATAAACAGACACTTCACCAAAGAAGACATTCAGATGGCCAACAAATACATGAAGAAATGTTCAAAATCCCTAGCTCTAAGAGAGATGCAAATCAAAACAACTATGAGATGTCATCTCACCCCAGTAAGACTAGCAAAATTTAACAGAAGAGC
>NW_006400037.1:1194486-1203705 GCF_000299155.1 Elephantulus edwardii
AAAAACAAGGAACTCATGCAATATTATTCAAAATGGGTGACCCTGGAGGACATTATGTTGAGTGAAATATCTCAGTCACAAAAGGACAAATACTGCATAGTTCCACTGTTGTAGAATGGTACTGACATCAGGGTTGAGGTGAGACTGAGAAAGACTGGATAAATTGTGTATACTGCACTGAAGCAGATGAGGGAGAGACTGTTTAAAAGCGATATATGGTTGGGTATTATGATCATGACAAGAGTCCAGCATGAAGGTTGCATAGTGGAGTGCACTCAGGGAAGAGCAGGGGTGATTGTACACCAATGAAAGAATTTTTTCTTTTACTTTTTAAAGAGAAGAGTGAACTGGGGTGGGGGGGAGAGGGGGGCAGGGAGAAAAATGCAACAGTGAAAAAATGGAAATCTAAAGTCTCCATAAACATTCATTAAAATTAATTTTAAAAAAAAGAAAGAAAAGCTGATCAAGCTAATCTAGTGCAGGATATACCTTATTTGGGACTTAGAATCTGTATGTCATTGTTGTTGTTCTATACCACTGAGTCAAAACCAATGCTCCAGAGGCAGTAAATTGCACAGAAGGAGATTGCCCATCTTTCTCCTTTGGAACAGCTGGTGGATTCTAACTGTGTGCCTTTGGGTTGGCAGTGCAGCTCCTTACCACTAGGCCACCAAAGCTCTATGAATCTATATAGAACTATAAATATAGGAATTTTTGGGAGATGTATTTGGTGTGAGGCCACAACTTCAGGATTGAAAATTTGTTTTGCATTCATCAAATGGCCCTATACCCTCCATTCTATCAGACAAATCTTTGAGATTTACAGGCCTAGGAAGATAACACAGGCAGTGACAAAGGAGATAAGAATGAGTGGCCAGGTACCACCCTCAGACCACCTAGGGATTCTGTAGCCCATTTGGGTATTAGCTTGTGAACCCAAGTGAGCTGTCCTCTACAGACTCCAGACACTTACCTCATTCATTCCCACCAGGCAGATGTTTCGACTCCCTCAGGGTCCCCTCTCCATAGCCCTTAGCCACTGTCTCATTGTCTTTTGTTATATGCCTTTGTAAACCGTGCCAAGTCTGGCTTAAAAGGAGCTAATTTCTACAGAGCTGTACAGAGTGAAAGAAGAATGGGAAAAGAAACAGAGAATTCATAAGTGTTGCCTAGCAGCAGAGAATCAAAACAAGCCAATGTAATTAGAATAAATTATCAGGGAGGAAGGCAGGGATCATTCCCAGAGATCATCAGGACAAATTACTCATATGAAATGGTTTAGAGGCAGATGTGCTTGAATGCAAGGGACGAAATACAATGTCTGCTGGAAGTTCAGACCATGACTGTATGAGGGGAAAAACATAGTTTTATGTCTGGGTCAATGTCTCAGACTTTCAATCTTTAAATCACATAATTTCTGTGAGTTGGAAATACCAGATTATATTGATTATACATATGTGGTTACTCATGAAATAATCTGGAAAATGCTAGAGTCATTAAGAACTAATGGATGGGCTTTATCTATTGTGCCAACCTCTAACCTCATCTCCATACCACTTGCTATCCAGTTGACTCCATAGTACTGAAGAGCAATGATGTCAGTCTAGACATTAAGGTGCACCTGATCCAAGCTGTGGTCTTTGCAATTACTTGCTATGCATCAGAGAGTTACAGAATGACTAAGAATGATAGAAGGAGGAGAAGGAGGATGATAGGTGCCTTCAGATTGTGCTGTTAGAGAAGACTACCATGAACTGCTAAAAGTATAAACAGATCTGTCCTGAAAAGGGTGAAACCAAGCTGCTTCTTGGAGGCAAGGATTTTGAAGCTCTGTGTGGCAGGGGTTTTTAACTCAGGGCATCCAGCTCCATGGTCCAGATTCTTAACACTATCAGTTTGATGAAGAATAAATAGTGAAGTTATAAACAAAGATGAGAATTCTCGCATGTAACTCTGAGAACATTGAGTATAAATGCACATGATGATCACTTGCAAGTTGAGGGGTTTTGGTGATGCAAACACAATTGTCATTCCTGCGAATCCTCTTGGCTGTGTGTCTCCATGGGTAGCCAGGGAGGAAATCCTGGCTTACAGCTAATAGTTCATATCAGTAACTACTCCATTAACAAACTGACAAAACTGACCGTGGGGATGCAGAGTTCTTGCTTTCCCAGCTGCTGGACCTAGGGAAGGATCCCAGATTTCATGTTGGCTGTTGAAACATAGTAACCACACTCTCATCTATTCCTTAGCAAAGACTTATGAAAGCCCTTTCGGCTTTGTATCTTCTTCCTCCTTTGGTCTCTTTAGACTACAGAAGCTGACTTTTCTGTGTATATTTCCTTGAACCTTTATTTTGAAGATCCATTTTAACTTCCCACCCTGGCTTTTTTTGTTCTCTGATATGCTTCCACCTCCTCAAAACACACACACACACACACACACACACACACACACACACACGCCTTTTCCTGATCCCTTGATTATAGCAGCACCTAGACAGTCAAATAGAATGTTCTTAAGTCAGTATATCAAACAACCAAAGAGAAACTGTAGAGTCTCCATGAGCATTCCACTAGGCAGGAGTGAGTGAAATGGACTATATTTTATTTTGATGCTAGATATTATTGTTGTTCTTGTTGTTTTGACTGCCTGACTCATAGTGACCCCATGAACAAAAGTCCTGAAGCCCCTCTACAACCATTGACATTTATCAAAGTTCATAGAGGCATGTTATTTAGGAAGTGGATGTCACTCCTGCCCAAAGCATAATGTGTGTGTTTATGATCGGGTATAATATCAGAATTAATAAAAATTATATTATTATCCACCATCACAAATAATTTGCAATTTGGATTTGTTTAAGTATAACAGCAAGAGAACAAGAAGGAATAAGACTGTTGGTCAGAATTGTGATCAGAACTACTCACTCAGCCCCACCCTGTCTATTTTTCCATCTTCCACGTGTAACCTAATGGAAGTCGGGACTTGGCACCACCATGCCCCATGCCACGATGCTACTCAAGTTATCTCTGTGATGCTCACTGCTTTTCTTCCTCCAAGGAGAAAGCTGAATTGACAATTCAAACTTTGTTTATCTTCAACATATCTTTGAAAATTAGAAGGAAGTGCTATTTTCCACTCTGCTTTCAATTTGCCCACATGTGCCCATAAGAGACAATGATAAAGAGCCAGGGTGTTATTTTCATTGTCTCACCCACTGAAAGGGAAGCAGAGACTTCTCATGTTGGTCAAGGCTCTGGGGGGGAAAAACTGCTATTGAAAATGACATTTCACAATGTTCACCTATGAGCTGGAAACCCAAACAAGGCCAAAGACACCAGAAACCAATTTGCATTCATAAAAATTTTAAAAAGAATCCATCTCTGTTCTGTGTATGAAATTAGCATAACCACTGTCATTGTTGAGTGTTATTATAGAATCTGACAGTGGCAGGTAGCTAGGAAAATGGAACTATGCAGTTTGAAATTTCAGTTCATGAGTAAATAAAGAACACATGACTGCAGGCATGAGCCCATAAAAGGCAGGTAGGGTTTCAAGACAATGGTTCCTATCCCCTCCCCCCATATGATCTTTGGGCCAGAAAAACAACACTATATACCAGATCTACAGGACAGATCATCTTCTCTTTGGAAATATTGTGACCACAGTGTGCTGTGTAAGGTAAGAGGCCCAACCCACAAGAAGTTAAACCCAGAGCATAAATAAAGGAAAAGGTCTTTTCTTTAGAACCACCTGAAATAAGAAGGCTTCCCTAATATTAGAGCTTTATGTTTGGACTTACAGGCTCCTGAACTCAAGGGACACTGATCACAGCATAAGAAATCAGCAGCATCTTGAAGTATTTGGAATCATAGAAACCCACAAAGCTTGAGATATAAGCTATCAGATCAAGGGATGTACAATAGGAGAAAGGTGCTGAAGGTAGTAAGTAGGAGTAGAAGAGAATGCTGGTGAAGCAGGGAAATGGGTGGGTCAAGACACTCATATCAAAGGCAGGGACAACACTAAAACTACTGGCTATTTCTACAATTGAGAAAGATCTTTCATCTGCATTGTTTTGTAAAATGCTTGTCTGTCAGATACTTTTCTAAATCTGAGCATTCAGATTAAGACAGACTAGGAAAAAAGATTGGCCATCCACTTCCAAAATAGCAGACCTTCAAAAACCCTATATACAATATAATACACTTAGACTAGCAGATAGGGTAACAGAGGTGGAACTTTCAAGTATGGAAATACTAAGGAAGAGGAACAATTGTAAGCAGACACTAGTGGTTGGAACATGGAATGTGAGAACTATGAATGTAGAAAAATTAGATATTATTAAGGAAGAAATGGAATGCATAAATATTGACATACTAGGTATTGGTGAGATGAGATGGACTGGCATGGGATATTTGGAATCAGATGATCATATGATCTACTATGATGGAGATTAAAAGGTGAGGAAAATGGAGTTGCTTTCGTAGTTTAAAAAGTCATTTATAGATGTGTTTTGAAATATAATATTGTGACAGGATAATATCCATACACATACAAGGAAGTCCAGTGAATACCACTATCATTCAGATATATGCACCAACAACCAGAGCCAAAGAAGAGGAAATTGATGATTTCTACCAACTTTTACAGTCAGAGACCAAACATGCAATCAAGATTAATTAATAATAATGGGTGACTGGAATGCAAAAGTTGGAAACAGAAGAAGGATCAGTAGTTGGAAAGCATGGACTTGGTGACAGAAATGAAGCTGGAGATAGGATGATAGAATCTTGCACAATCAACAATTTATTTGTTGCAAATACATTTTACAAGAAACATAAATACAGGCTAAACACATGGATTTCACCTGGTGGTATGCATGGGAATCAGATAGATTACATCTGTGGAAAGAACCACTGGAGAACCTCACTATTAGCTGTGAAAACTAGGAAGAGTGCTGATTGTGGAACAGATCACCAACTACTCTCATATGCAAGTTTAAGCTGAAGTGAAATCAAGCCCACAGGAACCAAATTACGACCTTGAGTTTATCCCACCTGAATTTCAGAACCATCTCAGGAATAAGTTTGAGGCCTTCAACACTAATGAGCAAAGACCAGATGAGTTATGGGAAGATATCAAGAATATCATCCAGGAGAGCTGGAATTTTAATCACACACAGGACAGCTGAGTCCCAGCCAAAAGACACTAGCCAAACCACTGTGAAATCCACCCACCAGGAGCAAGTAGGGAGCAACAAACTGCCACCTTATGACTCTGGAGAGCAACCAACTGCACCCAGCCTCCACAAGACCCCAGAGGAATACCCACCCCAGCTGCCCCGTGACCCCAGAGGAGCTAAGGCCTACCACCACGTGACACCCACCCCCACCCCCACGGCCACGTGAACCCCCCCCAGCCTGCTGCTGCATAAACCCCTGGGGCGCCCAAGCCCCGCGCCCTGCCTCCCCCTGGTAGTGTCCCAACCCTGTGCTCCCCCACCCAGCCAGCCCTGTGCTTCTGTACCCCGCCCTGCCACAACCCCGTGCTTCCTCCCCTTCCCCCGCCCCCAGCAGCTCCACAACCGTGTGCCTCTGCCACAGCCCTGCAACCCCAGTAGCATCCAAGGGCCACTAGAGAGTCCTTCATGCCACAAAGTGACCAACCAACGTGAGCAGCTATGGACAGTAGGATTTTGAATCAGAACGTTTGTTGCAGCACTTCCTTTTGGAGCTACAGGACCACAAAGCCACCCCACAGATCCAGCCATCACCTGGAGCCACCAGCCGAGCTGCTGTGGGACTAACCTGGCAGGAGAAAGGCGGGTAGGATCCTGACTGGGTTTTCTGGGACACTGCCGATTACCTGGGAGACACTCAAGGGCATGCTTACTGGTGGGAAATTTGGCCGAGCTCTCTTGGGCCACACTGACTGCCCAGGAATGAGCCAGCCAGTGGTAATGTGTTTGAACTTTTGTGGACTCTGCAGACCAGCCAGAAGCTAGTGGGTCACTGGGAATTTGACTCTGACTTTTTGGGTTCCATTGGACCCAGGACCCTGCTTGGACAGGGGCTGCTGCATGAGGGCACCTGCATAAGGGGCCACTGAGTGAAAACCACTGGGTAGGAAACGGACAGTGGGAATTTGAGTAGGGACCTCAATCATGAGCATACCCAGACAGCTGAGGTCCAAGTGAGGTCCCCCAAGTGTTTGACCTGCCCTTGCAACTGTTTGACCCCAACCCTGTGTCTGCCTCACCCCATTTGGCTCCACACCAGTGCCTACACATCTGGTCAATCAACTTGTCTTTAATTGGGAGCACCTCGACCTGTCTTACCAACAAAAGTTTGCTCTCACAGGCTCTGAACTGACATTTCCCTGAAGTCAGAAGTTCAGAGAAACACACAAGTGGGGTAGCTACCCAACTGATTTCTAGAGCATTGTCTTCAGATCAAGAACATATCAATGTCTCAAAGAAAGCAAGTTATCCCACACAACACACAAGAGCAAAGCAAGATGTCACCCCCAAAGAGTGACACAGTATGAGTAGATTTCCTGAAACTAGAAAGTCTGATGGAACTTTCTGACACAGGATTTAAAAGAAGAATGATTGAATATATTCAATGGATAAAAGACAAACTTGACAAATTAGAGGACACTGGAAGCCAAAAACAGGAGGATCTCAAGAAAACAATGGAGAACAATGCAGAGAAAACAAACGAAGCATTAGCGACACTGGAAAAAGAAGAAACCACTCTCCTAAATATAAGGTCCAATGTTTCAGAAGCTGTCAACATGATGGAGGGACACATGAGCAGCGCTGAAGAGATGGAACACAACCAGTGAAACTGAAGACAGAATTGTCACCACTTATCTGCTATAGCAAAAAGCAGATTCAAAAAAGAAGGAAAAAGAAGAAAATCTAAGAATAATGTGAGACACCATCAAGAGAAATAACATGTGCATCACTGGAATCCCAGAAATGGAAGAAGCAAGAAAAGGCACTGAAAAAGTTGTGGAAGAATTACTAGAGGAAAACTTCCCAGGCATAATGAAAAACAAGAGTATATATATTCAAGAAACTCAGCCAACACCATATAGACTAGACTCCAAAAGAAAAGCATCAAGGCATATCATAGTGAAATTTGCTAGAACCAAAGATAAGAAGAGAATCCTGAAAGCAGCAAGGGAGAAACAAAGAGTAACCTATAAAGGAGAACAGATAAAAGTAAATGCCGATTTCTCAAAACAAACCATGCAAGCAAGAAGAGAGCTGTTGTTGTTGTTGTCGTTGTTGTTATGTGCCATCGAGTCGATTGCAACTCATAGCGAACCTATGCACAACAGCCCTAAACCCTGCTCTATCTTGCGCCAACCACACTGCTTCTGACACACCCATCCCAATTACCCCAGTCACCGAATCAATCCATCTCATAGAGGGTCTTCACCTCCTGCACCGTCCCCCCACCCTCCCAAGCATGATGTCCCTCTCCAAGGACCCGTCCCTCCTGGCAACATGTCCAAAGTATGTCAGACGAAGCCCCAGAATCCTTGCCTCCAAGGAGTAGCTTGGTTTAATCCTCTCCAAGATGAATCTGTTTGTTTTCCTGGCAGTCCATGGTACATTCAGTACCCTTCTCCAGCACCACAGCTCAAAGGCATCCACTCTCCTTCTGTCCTCCCTAGTCATTGTCCAACTCTCTGATGCATAACAAGCGATTGCAAAGACCATGGCCTGTATCAGGTGCACCTTAGTCTCCAACCGTTGCTCCTGAGTACTTTAGAGAAGTCCCTAAGAGCAGACTTTCCCATCGCGATACGCTTTTTGATTTCTTGACTGCTGGTGCCAAGAGTGTTGACTGTGGAGCCGAGCAAACTGAAGCTGTGAACAATCTCAATCTCTTCGCCGTCCATCCTGACGCTGCCAATCGGTCCAGTGGTAAGAATCTTTGTCTTCTTGACATTGAGACTCAGTCCATACTGAAGGTTGCAGTCCGTTACCCTCCGCAGCAAGTGCATGAGGTCCTCCTCAGTTTCAGCAAGCAGGGTTGTGTCATCTGCATAACACAGTTTGTTAATAGATCTTCCACCAATCCTGATCCACAATTCTCCTCATAGAGCCCAGCCTCCCGGATAAGGACATATATCAAACACTCAAAGAACACAAATGTCAACCAAGAATACTGTCTGAGCAAAATTACACATCAAATATGAAGGACATATCAAGATATTCCCAGAAAAGCAAAACCTAAGAGAGTTTGTAAAAACAAGACCAGCATTGCAGGAAAGACTCAAAGATACCACAGAAAGCATCATGGACCAAAGTAACTAGCAACAACATCAAAAAGAACTCAACACAATGATAGCAATAAAACCTTGCCTCTCAATAATCACACTGAATGTGAGTGATTTAAATGCACCACTGAAGAGAAAAAGAGTAGCAGACTGGATAAAAAAACCAAAATCCATCAATATGTTTTCTACAAGAGACACACCTGAAATATGAAGATAAAGACAGACTAAAAATAAAAGGGTAGGGAAAAATATGCCAAGAAAGTGGCAACCAGAGAAAGCAGGAGCAGTGATATTAATCTCTAATAAAATAAATATCAATGTAAAAAGCATTACAAAGGACAAGGAAGGTCACTACGTAATGCTGAGAGGGTAAGTAGAACAAGAGGACATAACAATAATAAATATCTATGCACAAAATGAAAGACCTGCAAAATACATAAACATTAACAAAACTGAAAAAGGAAATAGACAACACTACTATAGTGCTGGGAGACTTCAATACACCCTTCTCAAGAAAAGATAGAACTACCAGAAAGAAACTCAACAAAGATACTGAAGAATTAAACCACACAATAAACCAACATGACTTCATAGATATTTGTAGGCTAATGCACAAAAAAACCCCACAAACCACAGTATAACTTCTTATCCAATGTGCATGGAACGTTCTCCAGAATAGACCACATTCTAGGTCACAAGACAAACATCAATAAATTAAAAAACATAGAAATAATACAAAGCTTCTTTTCATACCATAATACTACAAAATTAGAAATTAATAATAAGAAGATAAAGGAGAAAAAACAGCATATATTTGGAACCTGAACAACAGGTTGTTTTGCTTGAACATGACAGGGAACTAGA
Organism: Elephantulus edwardii; assembly: GCF_000299155.1. Classification (NCBI taxonomy): domain Eukaryota; kingdom Metazoa; phylum Chordata; class Mammalia; order Macroscelidea; family Macroscelididae; genus Elephantulus; species Elephantulus edwardii. The sequence continues at coordinate 1,203,652 of NW_006400037.1, forward strand.
AGAAATAAAAAATGAAATTTAAAAGTTTCTTGAAACAAATGACAATGAAAACAC
>NW_006400037.1:1210525-1215181 GCF_000299155.1 Elephantulus edwardii
TAATAAATTTTTTAAAAACCAAACAAACAAATAAACAAAAAAATAATATCATCCAGGAAGAGTACAAAAGGTCATTGCAAAGACAGAAGAGGAAGAAAAGACCAAAATGGATGTCAGAAGAGACTCTGACTATTGCACTAGAGCACTAAGAAACCAAAGCAGAAGAAAGAAATCAAGACGTTAAGGAGCTGAACAGGAAATTTCAAAAGGCTGCGTTACAAGACAAAGTAAAGTATTATAATGAAATATGTAAAGATACGGAGTCAGAGAATCAAAGGGGCTGAACTCGCTCAGCATTTCTTAAGCTCAAGGAACTTAAGAAGAAATTAAAACCTCAAGTTTCAATACTTAAGGATGCTTTGGGCAGAATATTAAATGACCCTGTAAGTATTAAGAGAAGATGGAAAGACTATACAGAGTCATTACATGAAAAGGAATTGGCAGACACGGAAGAATTTAATGAAACAACATATGAGCAAGAGCCTATGGTGATGAAGGAAGAAGTTCAAACTGCTTTGAAAGAATTGGCTAAGAATAAGGCCCCAGGAATTGATGATATACCAATTTACATATTTCAACTAACAGATGCTTCCCTAGATGTGCTCACCAACTTGAGCCAGGAAATCTAGAGAACAACCACTTGGCCAACTGACTGGAAGAGATCTATATTTGTTCCCATTCCAAAGAAAGGTGATTGCACAGAGTGTGGAAATTTTCGAATAATATCATTAATATCACATGCAAGAAGATTCTGCTGAAGATTATCCAAAAACAACTGGAACAGCACATCAGCTGGGAACTACCAGAAGGGCAGGCTAAGTTTAGACGGGCTCATGGTACTAGGGATATTGTAGCTAGTTTTAAATGGATCTTGGCTGAAAGCAAGGAGTACCAGAAGAATGTCTATCTTTGTTTCATTGATTATGCAAAGGCATTTTAATGTGTGGATCATAATAAACTGTGGCTAACTCTCAGAAGAATGGGAATCCCAGAACACTTGATTGTGCTAATGCAAAACCTATACTTGGACCAGGAGGCAGTTGTCAGAATAGAGCAAGGAAACATAGCATGGTTCAAAACTGGGAAATATGTACACCAGGATGTGTCCTATCTCCATACCTTTTCAATCTTTATGCAGAACATGTTATCCAGGAGGCTGGGCTCTATGAGGAGAAATGTGGCATCAGGATTGGAGGAAGATTCATCAACAATCTGCATTATGCAGATGACACTACCCTGCTTGCTGAAACTGAGGAAAACCTGAAGCACTTTCTGTGGAACGTCAGGGACTGCAGTCTTTAGTATGGATTGAGGCTCAATGTCAAGAAAACAAAGATTCTCACCATTGGGCTGACTGGCAGCATTATGATGGATGGTGAAGAGATTGAGATTGTTCACAGTTTTGGTTTGCTTGGCTCCACAGTTGACACTTCTTGGCACCTGCAGCCAGGAAATTCAAAGACGTATTGCAACGGGAAAGTCTGCGGTTAGAGACCGCTCTAAAGTACTGAAGTGTAACAATGTCAGTATGGAGACTAAGGTGTGCCTGATACATGTCATGGTTTTGTAATCCCTTGTTATGCATCAGAGAGCTGGACAATGGCTAGGGATGATAGAAGAAGAATTTATGCCTTTGGGCTGTGGTGTCGGAGAAGACTATTGAATATACCATGAACTGCTAAGAAAACAAACAGGTTTGTCCTGGAGAGGGTGGAGACAAGGATTCTGAAACTTCACTCTGGACATGTTGCAAGGAGGGACTAGTCCTTGGAGAGGGACATCATATCTGGGAGGGTGGAGGGACAGCACAGGAGAGGAAGATTCTCGATGAGATGGATTGATTCAGTGACTGGGTTAAAGGGTGTAGGTGTGTCAGAGATAGTGAAAATGTCACAGGATAGGACAGAGTTTAGGTCTGTTGTACATAGGGTTGCTATGAGTTGCAGGCGACTCCATGGCACATAACAATAGCAACAACATGGTATTCTATAGTATATTTGCAGAAGCCATCCCATGTCGTCAGAAGCTGCCACACCTTGTCATAAGCCATAGATCTGTTCCAGTCGATTAACTAGGTACTTTTTGGGGATCACTGCTGTTTGGCTGGACCATGCAGGACCCCTTAAGCTCAAGCAGAAGGTAGTGGGACTGCTGGAGCTCAAGTGAGGAGGCAGAGCCAATTCTCAAAGGGAAAACCAAGGCTTCTTGTTTTTCCATTCAGGTACTTTGTGGGGATCTCTGCTGTTTGGCCAGAGACCCTTTTCTTCAAGAAGAAAACACAAATATACAGATTCTTCACTAAACACTGCTATAGTGTATTTACAGAGGCCTGTCTAACCTTGTTAAGGCCCTCTGTATGAGGGAGCAATCCCAGAGAACCCGTTTCTGATAATTGGAGTAACTGAGCAACAATTGTGTCAGGCCTTACAAGCTATTAAGCAAACTCTCTTTTTCTGTCTCCCTCTCCCTCTCTCTCATTGCTATATAAATGAAATAGACTCATAAATGACCCTCCATCTAGTTTCTGAGGCTAGAAGACACATGAGAGAAGACTGACAATCTTTCTCTAATGGAGCAAGTGGTGTACTGGAAACACCAAAGAGATGTGGCCTCTGAGTTAACCTCAAAACTCCATACAAACAAAACCATCAGAGCTCCCTTAGGCTAAGTTTCATGATCTTGTTTCACTTTCATAACAATTTTCTAAAATAGATATTATTAATAGACTTTTATTGATGGAAGACAACCACTTAACTGTCAGTTACGGCTAGTGTGTTATGACGTTGGAAGTTGTGTCATCACTAGTCCACATGCCATCAGGGTCACCCATTGCAGATGAGTTTCAGTGTAGCTTCTAAACCAAGACAGATGAAAAAGAAAGGTCTAGTGGTGTATTTTTTGAAGACTAAACAAGTTTAAAAAATAAATACCTATGGATCACCAGAGAATATGAATCCACCAGCTGGGATAGAGGAGCAGTCTTCTCCTGTGGGATTTACAGCTTCTGAAAACATGCTGAAGGACCTGCTATGAGTTAGTTCTAACTGAATGGCAGTGAGTTTGAATTTTTCATTGCTTGTTCTCTGCTATCATTTATTTCAGCCTGTGGGTTGCCTTTAGATCATGAGGCCTGAGTATGTCATTTTCTGATACCTTTATCTAAGAGTTTGCTCAGGCCACCATACAAGAGTGATTTGTGTAGGAGGGGCAACCCACAGGATGCATACCTCAAAGAGGTGCTCCTTGTCTTTGAGTTAGATGTGCAACTCCTTATAAATGAAGACACCAGAGACGCAGCTAATCCGAGTCATTTTATAATAAAATTTGTAGGAATAAAAAAAAAACATGTAAAACAGGAAACTTGAACTTCAGTGCTTGTATTAGGTTCTAGTTAGGATTATAAAATCCATTGAGCTTTGTAAATTTGGCATAAATGCTGTGGTAACACCTAGCACTGGTCGTTTTTTGTTTGGTTTTTTTTTTTATTTTTGTGTGTTTGTGTACCGTCAAATTGGATCTGACTGGTACAGGAGGAGATTGTTTCTCCTCCAGCAGAGTATCTGGTGGATTTTTAACTGCATACCTCAGGGATGGTCCTTTTGTTTTAAAGCAAAAAGCAAAGTGTGGGAATTATCAAACAACATCACTAATATCACAAGCCACCAAAACCATGCTGAAAATTATCCAAAAATAACTGTAACAGTATGTTGACAGAGAACTGTTAGAAATATAAATTGGATTTAGAAGAGGCTGTGGCACTAGGGACATCATTGCCAATATCATATGGATTTTGGCTGAAAGCAGAAGGATGTCTATTTGTGTTTTATTGACTATGTAAAGACATTTGAATGTGTGGATCACAACAAATTGTGACTAAAATTGAGGGGAAAGGAAATCCTAGAACACATAATTGAGTTCATGTGAAAGCTATTCTTAGACCAAGAAGCAGTCATACAAACAGAGCAAGGAAACACTGTGTGACTCAAAATCAAGAAAGGATTGTCAGGAGTGTCCTTTCTCCATACCTTTTTAATCTATATGTGGAACATATAAGTCAGGAGGCTGGACTTTATAAAGAGGAATATGGCATCAGTATTGGAGGAAGACTCATTAACAACCTACATTATGTTTGCTGCAGAAGATCAAGGATGCAGTCTTCAATATGGATTGCATCTCAACACCAAGAAGACAAAGATTCTCACCATCAAGCTGATTGGCAGCATCATGACAAATGGAGAGGTGATTGAGTTTGTTATCAATTTTATCTTGCTTAGATCCAGAATTAATACTCTAGGCACTAACAGTCAGGAAATCAAAAGATGATTTGCATTGGGAATGTCTGTTGCCAGGGACCTTCTAGAGAACTAAGGAGCAATAATGTAAATCTAGAGATTAAGGTGTTCCTGATCCAGGCCATAGTCTTCTCATGCATATGAGATCTGAGCAGCAACTAAAGATGACAGAAGAAGAATTGATGCCTTTGAATTGTGGTGCTGGAGAAGAATATTGAACATACCATGAGCTGTCAAGAGACATCTGTCCTTGAGAGGGTGAAACCAAGTCGCTGCTTAGAGGCAAGGATTTTTTTTTTCTATAATTATATTTTATTAATTTTCATAAACATTTACAGAGATTTTGGGCTTCCACTCATTCATT
>NW_006400037.1:1217656-1221622 GCF_000299155.1 Elephantulus edwardii
TTTTCATAGATACTTTTTACTATGTTGAAGAAATTCCCCTCTAATCCTATTTTGTTGAGTGCTTTAATCATGAAAGGGTGTTGGATTTTATCAAAAGAGGCAAGGATTTTTAAACTCTGCCTCACATGCTTTGGGTGTGTGACAGGAGGGTTCAGTTCTTGGAGAAGGACATAATGTTTGGAAGGGTGGAGGGTCAGCACAGGAAAGTAAGGCCTTGGATGAGATGGATTAACATAGTGATTGGGGTAATAGAGTCAGGTGTGTCAGATGCAGTGTGATTGGCTCAAGACAGGACAGGGTTCAAAGCTGTTGTTTATAAGGTTGTGATGAGTCAGTCTACTTGAAGGCACATAACAACAACAGTACAATAATTAGGTTCATGCACCCTGAAGTCACTAGAGAGAGTCAAGAGTCAAGTTCATGTAAGAGTCTTTGAAGTCACCTTTGCTGTGTCATTTTTACAAGGAAATTGAGTGACTTATTTACAATAAATAATGCTGTGAGCTTGTGGTCTAAACACAATGACTAATTGTTATGAAACTTTCAGTCTTGATAGTGTAATACCTGCTTGACTCATTCAAACAGAAGTTATCAAAATTTAAAGTTAGTCATTAAACACTCCATTTTGCCTTTACTGAGCCTTTTATAAATAACTTGAAGATTTAACAGTGTAAAATGCGTAGATTTTCTTGTAATTATGACAAAATGTTAAGACTGTTTTTTCCTAATATATGTTATATAATACAGCAAATTTATTATAGCAGATCCACAAAAAAATAGATTTCTTTTCCTATTAACATAAACACATGTTGTTGTTAAATACTGTCACATTAGTTCTGACTCATAGCTATCCTATGGACAACAGAACAAAACACTTTACCTTGGTGGAGTAGGGCATCAGAGAATGACATATCCAGACATAATGATCGAAGAGTTGCTAGGGCCATTATTGAAAGGTGATTTCTGTAGGAGGGTCAACAGACAGGATGAAATAGAGGAACCCACTATAGAAGCCACTGTGTGGCATACCTACTGAAGATCTAAACCTTTTTTTTTTAACTTTCCACTTTACCAAACAGTACTTCTTTCTCCAAAGACTTATCCTACTGATATCATACCAAATTTAAGTGAGACAAAACCACCATCCTCATTTCTAAGGTACATTCTGGCTACACTTCCTCCAAGATAAATTTGTTTGTTCTTTTGATGGTTTCTAGTGTGTTCAATACTGTTCCCCACTACCACAATTCAACCCTTCTTTGGTCTTCTCTATTCATTGTCCAATTTTCACATGCAAAAAAAGGTTATTAAAAATGCTATGGCTTGAGGCAGGCATACCTTAGTCTCCAAAGTGACACACTTGATCTTAGCATTTTACAAAAGCCCTTAAGAGCAACTTTGCCCATTGCAATATATTCTGATTATTTGGCTACTGTTTCCTTGAGTGTTGATTGTGAATCCAAGTCAAGTGAAATTACAACTTCTGTCTGTTCTCCATTTATCACAGTGATGCTGATTGATCTGATGTGAGGATTTTTGTTTTCTTTACATTGAGGCATACTTCTAAAAGACTAAAAAATGTCAGAAGACATTCTGAAACATGTTCTAGAACCTAGAGAAGCTATGTAAGCTACAGGGAATGAGAGAAACAAAGAAGAGAAGTTTTAAGAGGTGGTTCAAGAAGGCAAAGAATTATTATTTTTATTATAAAATATGCAAAAACCTAGAGTTAGAAAAGCAAAATGGAATAGAATTAATGAAGGGGGGGAATCAAGTCTTTAATTGCAATAATGAAGAACAGACAAAATATTGAACAACCTAAGGAGCTCTGCTGCCATGCAAAAGCCACATGGTTCAAATCCATCAGCTGCTCCATGGGACAAGAATGGGCAATCTCCTTCTGTACAATTTATTGCCTAAGAAAATCCATTAGAGGGTCAGCTTTGGATCAATTCTGACTCAACAACAATAACATGCCAAAAAGAATTTCTTTATTTATAACCATTATGAAAGTGGCATATGATCAAGAAATGATAGCACTGAAGGAAGACCACAAACTTTACTAAGATATTGGTGAAGAAAGAAGACTCTAGGAATTGACAAATACCAATAGACATATTTCACCAAACACTTGGAACCCTTGGGGTGCTCACCATATACCAGGAAAATTGGAAGATGGCCACTTGGCAAACCAACTGGAGAGAATCCATATTCATGTCCATTTCAAAGGAAGCTTATCCTTTAAAATATAAAAATTCTTGGATAATCACATTAATGCCACATACAAGCAAAATTTATTCTGAGATAATTGTAAAACTATTACAAGCAGCACATAGTCAGGAAACTCCCAGGTATGCAGGCCAGATTCAGAGGAGGACATAGAATGAAGAATATAGCTAATAATGCCAGATGGACCCTAGCGAAAAACAAAGAATATCAGGAAGATGTTTATCTATGTTGATGCATTCAATTGTGTGGATAATAACAATTTATGGATAATATTGAGAACGAAAATTCCAGAACTTAATTGTGTTCATGAAAAATCTGTACATGGTAAACAAATTGACGTTATGGATAAAAAATACTTATTGAAGCAGGAATCAAGAAATCAAACAGCATTTTTGCAATGGATAACAAGGAAGATAAAAGAATAAAAGATGACAAAGAATTGATGTCTTGGAATTATTGTGTTGATGGAGTATTTAATATACCATGAACTGCAAAAAAAATCTTGTATGTACAGATAGATAAAGAGAAATGAGAGAGAGAATTCTGTCTTGGAGGAAGTATAACATATAATGAGACTACTCCTTAGGGATAGGGATAGTGAGACTGTCTCACGTACTACTTTGGGAACGTGAGTAGACGGGTTAGTCTTTGCTGAACTATGTAATGCTTGCCTCTCTCTCACTCCCCACATCCAGCCTATCAGCAAATGCTTCACTGCTGCCACCTAGCCCAAGCCACTCACTCTCTGTCGTCTCTCACTTGAGTTACTAAAATAGCTCCACTTTTCTCCCTCCACTTTATTCTTAACACAACAGTGAGAATGATCCTGTTAAAATACCCTTCCTCTTGGCTCTCCAGTTTAGAGTAAAAACCCTTATGGAAGGCCTATTGTTGTTAGGTGCTGTTAAGCACAACTCACAGTGACTCTATGAACAATGGGTGTGCATCCTGCCCTGTCCTGTGCCATTCACATCATCTCCAACACACTTGAGGCCATTGCTGCAGTCCATCTTGTTGAGGGTCTTCCTCTCTTTTGCTGACCCCTTCACATCTCAAAGCATAGTGTCCCTTTCTAAGGACTAGCCTCTCCTAACATGTCCAAAGTATGTGAGATGAAGCTTCACTATCCTTGCCTCGAAGGAGCACCCTGGTTGCACTTTCTCTAAGACAAATCTTTTTTTGGAAGTCCATGGGATATTCAATACTCTTCAGCACTACAACACAAAGGCATCAATTCTTCTGTCATCTTTATTCATTGTCCAGCTCTTAGATGCATAGCAGATAATTAGAAAGACCTTGGGTTGAATCTGCACACCTTAGTCCTTAAACTGACATCCTTGCTCTTCAGGATTTTGGAGAGATCCCTGACAAGATACATGATAGATGGGGAAAAGATTGAAATTGTCAACAATTTCATACTACTTGGATGGAGTGCCCAGGAAGTCCTATTTAACACCCCTTCTCTACTCCCCGCTTAGGACTTCTCTCATCTGTTTTCTTCTTGTTCTCTGCCTTCTTCCATGTTAACCACATTAGTGACCCTGCCATTCTCCCCACTTGCCAGGCATCTCCCATCTCATGGTATGTGAACGTGTCTCCCCCAACTCAGGCATCCACATAGCTCACCCCCTCCCCATGTTTGCCAAAATGCCCCCTCACAGTGAGCTGAGCCCTTCCCAGACTGCTCTGTGTAAAACTGTAATATGTTTACGGCACTGAAGTCTATGGGGGAGAGAA
>NW_006400037.1:1221817-1222538 GCF_000299155.1 Elephantulus edwardii
TAGATGTTCATTGAAATGAAAAATAAAGAAACTAAATGAATTAAAAAAAAAACTGTAACCCCCCCCCCAAAAAAAAAAGAAATGGAGAGGGTCAACAAAGGAAGGAGATTAATTCCCTGAGATATATTCCTAGCAGTGAAATAAATGGGGCCATATGGGATTTCTATGTTCAGCTTTTGTACACTGATGTTCATAGCAACACTAGTCATAACAGTAAGAAATAGGTAACAGCCCAAAAGCCCATCAACAAATAAATGGATTAAGAAACAGTGGTACATTCACACAACTGAATACTAGGAAGAGGGGATATCACTAGGATAGCAAAGGTTTGTGGAGGTAGAGGGAGAGTAAAGAAATGGGAAAAATTCAATGGGGACTTGGAAAGATAGGATGATAATAGGCATGTTGTTGTTATGCGCTGTCGAGTCGACTGCAACTCATAGTGACCCTATGTACAACAGCCCTAAGTGATAATTAAATATATAAGATATAAGGCATATTAATTGTGATATAAAACACACAGTACATGAATGAAACACAACATATAAGAATGGTTGTATAAACACAAAGTAAATATATAAAACATGATGTATATAAATGATTATAGGCAAAACACTGAAGGAATCTTTTCTTTTACTTTTCCAAGAGGGTAGTGTTCTGGGGTGGGGGGAGCCTTGGGAAGGGACAAATCTACAACAATGAATGAATGGAAATCCAAAGC
>NW_006400037.1:1223983-1225310 GCF_000299155.1 Elephantulus edwardii
AATTGGACAATCAAAACAGACATTCGGGGCCGGGGGGGAAGAAGAACGAACTGGGGAGGAGGGTAGAGAAAACAGTGCAACAATGAAGGAATGAAAACTCAAAATCCCTGTAAATGTTCATTAAAACTAATAAAATTTAATAATAGTAAAAAAAGAGTGCTCAAGAAGAAAAAAAATAGTATTATGATGACAGTTCAAAGCAATGGAGTCAGAAAATCAAAAGAGAAGAACATGCTGAAAAAAATTAAATAAATCGTTCAAGACTTAAAAAAAAAACCAAGAAGATGAAGATTCTCAATTATATATTCTTGTTCTTGTTCTTGTTGTTGCTGTTAGGTGCCATCGAATCTAGTACAACCCATAGCAACCCTATGAACAGGAGATCTGTACCCTGTCCTATCCTATGCCATCCTCATAATTCCTGACGCACTAGAGCCCCTTGTGGCAGTCACTGTGTCAAACCATCTGTTCACAGGTCTTTCTCTTTTTCATTGAACCTTTGCTTTTCCAGGCATCATGTTCCTTTCCAAGGAATATTCTCTCCTAGCAACACACACAAAGTATGTAAGATGAAGCTTTATCATCTTTGCTTCCAAAAGCACTGGCTTCACTTTTTCTGAGACATATCTGTTTGTTGTGTTGGCCATCCATGGAATGTTCATGGCTCTTCTCCAACACCACCGCTCAGAGGCATCAATTCTTCTGTCATCCTTATTCATTGTCCAGCTGTCAGGTGTACAACAAGTGATTGGAAAAACCATGGCTTGAATCTGATGCACCTTCGTCCTCACACTGACATCATTACTCCTCAATAATTTGGAAAGGTTCCTAACTGCAGGCTTTCCCAGTGCAATACATCTCCTGATTTTTGACTGCTGATACCAAGGGTGTTTCTTGTGGATCCAAGTAAGATGAAATCTTTGACAACTTCAATCTTTTCTCTGTCATGATGCTGCCAATCAGCCCAGTTGTAAGAATTTTTGTTTTCTTGATGTTGAGATGTAATCCATCTTAAAGACTATTCTTCAAGTACTCCTCATGTTCAGAATGCAAGTTTGTGTCATCTGCATTATGCATGTTATTGCATCTACTTCCAATTATAATGTCACGTTCTTCTTCATTGAGTCTAGCTTCTAGAATAATTTTCTCAGCATACAGATTGAATAAGTATGGAGAATTAATACAACCCTGATGCACTTCCTTCTTAATTTTAAATCATGTAGTGTTCCCTTTTGCAAGCAAGATTCTACTGAAGATTATCCAAAAACGACTAGAACAGTGCATCAGCAGAGAACTGCCAGAAGTCTAGGATGGGTTTAGAAAGGGT
>NW_006400037.1:1226419-1237122 GCF_000299155.1 Elephantulus edwardii
CACAGGATAGAGCAAGGCTTAGGGCTGTTGTACATAGGGTCGCTATGAGTCCCAAGCGACTCGACGGCACATAACAACAAAAACAACAGTGTTCCCTTGCTCTGTTCACAAAGCAGCTTCTTGGTCTAAGTATAGATTTCATATGAGCCCAATTAAGTGCTATGGGATTCCCATTCTTCTCAGTGTTAACCATAAGTTATTATGATCCACACCATCAAATGCCTTTGCATAGTTAGTAAAACACAGATAGACATTCTTCTGATAGTCTTTATTTTCAAACCGAATCCATCTGACATCAGTAATGATATCCCTGGTGCCACAGCCTCTTCTAAATCCTGCTTGAACTTCTGGCAGTTCCCTATCTATGTACTATTCTAGCTGTTTTTAAATTATCTTTAGCAGTATTTTGTTTGCATGTGACATTAATGATGTTGTTCAATAGTTTCCACATTCTGTTGGATCACCTTTCTCATATTTCAGTGAGTTGAATTGACACAATAACTGCAACAATGAGCTTGAGCACAGCAAAGCAAGCGAGGATAGTGCAGCATCAGGCAAGGTTTCAGTCTGTTGTGCGTAGGGCCCATATGAATTAAAGCCAACTCAATGGCACCTGACCACAACACAATAACAACACACTGAAAATTATATTTGGGCTCTGTGGGCCTGTTTTCATTTTCTTCCACTTTAATTGAATTTACATACAAACAATTAATGATCTATTCTACAGTAAGTCCTTGGTCTTCTTTTTTTTTTTTCTTTATAGCTATTGCATATATTTTATCCCCTCCTAGTTATTATGGTAGAATGGCAGTTCTCATAACATTTGATTCCTTTGTGGATCAAAGTGGAAGTTTTCTGAAACACAATTTTTTTTATTGATTTTGATGAAAGTTTACAGAGATTTTGGATTGTTGCGCTTTTATCCCTGCCCAAACTCTCGCACACCCCGTTTGCTCTTCTCTTTGAAAAGTAAAAGGAAAATTATTTCATAGTTATATACAATCAAGTCCACTCCACTATGTAGTCTTCATAAAGTAGCAATTTCACAGAGTTCCTCAAGATTCCTATGAGATGGCCCAGCTGGCTACCTCCCCACTTTCTTCTCTAGTACCCTGCATATTTAAGGCTTTTTATTTACTCAGGAAGAAATGCTCAAACTGAAGAGGATAAAGTTGATGAATGGGGCCTTCTAAAGATTAAATCTCTGTGTTCATCAAAACCTTTTTCCAACAGGGTGAAAAGAAAACCTACTGAGTGGGAACAAACATTTGGCAATACCATCTCAGGCAAGGGTCTCATAACAAAAGTTTAAAGAATATGCCTGAGTCTCCACAAGAAAAAGACTGAAGCCGATGACAAAATGGGCAAAAGACAATGAAAGACTTCACAGAGGAAATATTGGATGGCCAACAGACACGTGAAGAAATGCTCAAAATCACTGGCAATAAGACAGATGCAAATCAAAACCACAATGAGATACCATCTCACTCCAGTAGCAGTGGCAAAGTTTAACAGGACAATTAGTTATAATAAATGTTGGAAAGGATGTGGAGAGATAAGAATTCTTATTCACTGTTGATGGGATTACAAAATGGTACAACCACTCTGGGAGGCAGTTTGGTGCTTCCTCGAAAAGTTGAACACAGAAATTCCATATGACCTAGCTATTCTATTACTAGGAATATACCCCAAGAAAATTGAGGCACAAACAGAGATCTGTATGCCAGTGTTCACAGCAGCATTATTCACCATTGTAAGATCATGGACACAGCCCAGATGTCCAACCACAAATGAACGGATTGAAAAATTGTGGTACACACATACAATGGAATACTATGTAGCACCACTCAGGAGCAATGATTAAACAACAAAAAAATGACCAAACTAAATAACTTGGGAGAGACTGCACAGCATTATGCTGAGTAAACTAACTCTGTCTCATAAGGACAGATACTTCATAAGACCATTATTGTAAAAATAGAAGGATATCTAGTAAAATAAGTATGGGGATGCAAGGGAGGAAAGGGTGGGAGCAGAGGGGTGAGGATGGGCAGGGGCAAAGCCACAGGGTTGCACGGTTTGGTGGGTGGAAGGAAGAAATGAAGGAAATGGGAAAGATCCAGGGGGATCTGAAAAGATTCCATAATGATGGGTAAGATCCAATGGTGATTGATTTTATAGAACATAATGCATGTGAATGATTGTATGATACATCATATGAATGAAGAAGAGTGTGAAACACAATGCATATGAACTTTGTGAACAAATTAATATAAAAACAAATGAACGAACAAAAAAGTAAACTGGGGAGTAGGGAGGAAAATGTGCAATAATGAATAAATGAAAACTCCACATTTTCTGTAAACTTTCTTTAAAATCACAAGGTGAGGAAGAAAATCCACTGGAGGAGGGTCAGCTGTGAGTCAGTTCTGACTTGATGATACAACAACTAGGTCAAGACTTGGGGAAGAAGTAGTGGGAAGGAAAGCCATTTTTCATTAAGACCAAGACCCTGAGCAATCCAGTACATCAGTAACAGAGTGGATAGGTTTTTTTTTTCATCATTGTCTATGACTGTTTATCAATGGATTATAAATCTTAAAGGTGAAAGGGAAATATTATTAACTAACCCCTCAAACCTCAAATCTGACATCCAAAAGGATGTAAAAAAAGTAAACCGGTTTAAAACAAAAATTTTATATTAAAAAAAGAAAAGTCCTTGGCCTTCTTATGATTGATGATATTGAGCGTTTTCATCATCACTGTCACAAATACGCCATCCCCTTTTCCTTATGAATCAGGGTGAAGTCTCTCTCAGGGAGGAGTGATAGGGAATGGCAAAGGACACACTGACAAAGGAGATTAATCAGAACTGACTTTGACAAGCACTGTGGCAATTGGACAATTAAAACAGACATTCGGATGGCGGGGGAAGAAGAACAAACTGGGGAGGAGGGTAGAGAGAATGGTGCAGCAATGAAGGAATGAAAACCCAAAATCCCTGTAAATGTTCATTAAAACTAATAAAATTTAATAATAAAAAAAGAAGATAAACTACTAGCCTTTAGCTTTAACTTAAAAAAAATGTAGTTAATGCAGTGCGTATTCCACCTAGCAAGGTTCACATGTGACCCGGCCATTTATGTCACTGGGGGATAGGAAGAGAAGACAGAAACAGATAAATTTACATATTTTAAATTATGATGCTTATTTTTACTTAAAATGACATTAAATGTTGTCTTTCATCATTAAGAATTCATCAATAAATTTATTTCCGATGACAGCATACTGTCCTAGCATAGAAATATCCCTTTACTGATGTATTAATTTCCCTAAGAATGATTACAACTTTTTCCAAACTTTTAGAAGAATCATTTCCTAAATAGCTGTGAGTTCACTTAAGGTCTCCTTAAAATAGATACCTATCAACAGAGTAGCTGATTCAAGAGTGTCTATCTTTTTAAAGATCTGTAAACATAAAGCTATCTTGCCGTCTTCACCAGTTAGCTCCTCCTTCCAGCTGTCAGTAATGAGTCTTTTCTCCCATGTTCTCGAAAGTTCAGCCTCTTTAACAAGTCTTAATAAGATCAAGATGTGTTCTCCATCTTTTAAGTTCTAATATATTTAATCTCATCAATTTTTTAAGAGTGTCATCTGACTCTGGGAGCTCTCATGGCCTCATGGCAAGAAGCTACCCTGCAATCCCAAAGGCATGTGGTTCAAGGCCATCAGCTGCTCCATGGGAGAAGGATGGGCAACTTCCTCCCTTGCGATTAACTGCCTCAGACACCCACCAAAGGTCAATTCTATAGGTCAGTTCTGAGTCGATGGTACACTAAAACAACATGTACCTCTAGTATTGTGAATTAAAGCTCAATGTCTACAACATCAAGATGAATCACTCTATCACTCTATCTTTTCAGTTCTAATTACCACACCAACTGTATTGACATATGAAAATCTAGGTCTTTTTTTGTTCTTACTCCAGCTTTCTCCCTGGTGTTGCTCTATGTACCTGGATTAAATTATTTTGGATGAGTCCTGAAGTAGGTACCCCCCCTCTCCCAGGGACTGAGAGGTACACTAGTGTAGTGAGTACACTCTCACATGACTATAAAGCTTGGGGTGCCTGCTCAGTTTAAACTGAGTGAAAAAGACGTGAGTAGTGCTTAATGTCACCATACCATGGGGTCTCAGACAGTGTCAAAGCAATCCTGACCAGGAAGAGAGATATCCTTCTGACAGCTACCCATCCTATTAGAGTTGTAACTTCGGAAACAGAAATGGACAGGAGGAGAAGTTGCCTACGAGCCTAGTATGTCTAACCCCTCTTTCCAAATCACATTGTTCAGATGTGGGAAATCTGATCAAGGTTGCAAATAAAAGCTTGTTTTCTGGTGGGCAGTGACTAACTCTGACCTCTCTCCACAGAGATGGTCAAATATATGCAATGGGTAATTGTGCCTGTAAATGGACTGATGGAACAATCTCAACCTGATTTTCACAAACACAAGATTCACTCCAGGTCCTTTAGGGATGGACAAACACAAAACCTGCCTTGGGTGTATGACCAGAAGAGAACCACCAGTGGGCAGCTCCAAAAGGTGGCTGCATCTAAGGTTCCTGTCTCCCATCCAGGTCAGCTTTGGCAGAGAACAAGTACAAGACCTACTAACTTAGCTTGACAGGAGATAATTCAGAGGGACCGTATTCACTCCAGACTCCCCTAGCATATTGTCTGGGGATCTGTGGAGCCATCTCACAGCTCAGCATCTCAGTCCACATTTTCATGCCATGCAGGTAAACACCTAGACATAAGTGCTCACCCAGAATAAAATACTGGTGCCCATACTCAGTCACATAGATAATCCGGCCAACAACAGTGAAGACATTAAGCAAAAATAATCGCAGGCAGATTATGGGAACAGAAAAACTAAAAGGCAGAAAAAGAGGTGGTGAGGAGGAAGAGATAAAGGGAAAGAAAAAGCAGGAAGTGGTGAAAGAGAAGAAGTGAAGGAAGAAAAGAAAAATTAATTTCTGATCTTACTTCTTTCATAAGAGAAAACTGCATGTCTAGTAGGCCCAAATATCCAGACCAGGCAGTCTAATCCAAGAGTCATATTGGGTCCCTCAAAGTGCAGCCAGACTTCTCCTTGAAGACAAAGATGACAAAGCTTCAAATCATATACTTTAGTAATGTTGCTAGGAGGGCCTATTCCTTGGAGAAGAACATCATGCTCAAAAAGGCAGAGGGTCAGCAAAGGAGATGAAAATCCTCAACCAGATGGTTTGACACAGTGACTGCCACAATGAGCTCTAACGTGTCAGGAAGTGTGAGGATGGCACAAGATAGGGCAGAGTTCAGACCTATTGTTCATAGGATCACTATGGGTTGTCCTCAACAGCACCTAACAACAACACAACTGAGTCTATCTGGCCCAAGATTATTTTACCTGTATACCCACCCTGCTTGGAGAATGTTGTGCATACTCACTAACTTTATGAGCATGAGTAACAGGCACCAAGCAGCCACAGCTCTCACCTGTAGCTCATCAATCATCCTCAGTTGTCGGTTTATTCATCACTGAAACAAAGGCATCTAGAAATCTTTCTTTTATTTTATTCTTTACTATTTCATCGCTGAGCACTAGTGGCTTACTGGGGAAGTAGCTGGTTGCAAACCCAAAGGCAAGTAGTTCAAATCTACCAGCTACTCTAAGGGAGAAAGATAAGCAATCTCCTTCCATATGATTTATAGGCTCTGAAAACCCAGGGGAGGAAGGGTCATCTATGAGTCAATTCCTACTTAATAACAATGAAAGAAAGAATATTCTACCACTCTCTAATATCTGTTATTTTTTAATATATTATCCCCATTTACAGGATCTTTCATGTCTTGAAAATTCATATAGTTGATTTCTGCCAGATGTTACAATGTCCAAGGGTTTTACTTCAGAGTCACAAAACTCTCAGCCTGAATGTAACATGAGCCTCCTGAAATAGGACATCAAATCCTTAGTGTCACTCAGGTCCTCCTCATTTACTTCCCCCTGTCCCTCCCCCACCAAACTATGTAACACTGTGACTTCACCCGTGCTCATTTTCAGCCCTCTCCCTCTTGAGTTCCCATACATGTTTTACTGGTTACCCTTCTATTTTTATAATGATGGTCTTATGCAGTATTTGTCCTTATGAGATTGCATTAAGTTACTCAGTGTAATTAAGTCACTCCAGCCTCTCCCACGTTGCATAGTAGCCTGCTAAATCTTTGCTCCTGAATGCAGTATAGTATTGCATTGTGTTGAATGTACCACAATTACTCAATTCATTCGGTTGTGGTTGGACATTTGCATTTCCCACTTCTCCACATCCTCTCCAACATTTATTGCTTGCTACCCAATTGAAAAGACAGGGTAATGATAGACAAAGTCTAATAATGATTAATTTTATAAAACATAATACATGAGAATGATTGTATAAAACATAATGTGAATGAAGAATAATGTGAAACACAATGTATATGAAGTTGGTAAGCAAATCAATTTTTAAAAAATCCTCAGTGACTGCATTCTCTTTGCTTTTTTTCTGGCAAAGAGGATCTCTGATGTTCATAATTTTTCAAGGAGTTCATGACATCAAAAAACATTGAGCAGCATTGATTTATATCCACCAATTCTATGTCTTTGCTTAGTGGGACCGTTTGCTTTGGAAGCACAGCACAGATGGAAGAGACTTAATAAAGACTGAAAAAGTGAGGAAGGAGAGTAATGGGACTGGAAAGGAATGGATGCTGGTGAGTCCAGTGGGCTCCCTGCTCTCCAACCTGAGGCCAGAAGCATCAGCAGTGGAGGGGTGGATGTCCTCTACATCCTCACAATCCAAGGGCAGCTGAGCTTCTCAGTCTTCTCCTTGACCCTCAAGAGAGATTTCTTTATTCAATAGGTACTTATTTTGAGGATGTACTATGTGCCAATGAAAAAAGAAAATGAACACACACAGTGGATTCTCTGAGAAAAGGTGGTTGTGTTGTCAGGACAGTGAGGACACACATTGGTCTTTGTGAAATGTGACCAGGGTGCTGGTTGCCTCGGCAGAGGTCAGCAAAGACTAAAGGGAACAACTCAGGCTTACATTTTGGACTGACCCAGGAAAACCCTGATTACCTTTTCCTGTGTTTAACTGTTTGCCATCAGTAGAAGGAAGTTTTAAAATAGAACTGGTAGGGTTCTTTTGAAAGCACTCTGTTCCTTTGAAAGAGTCAGCACCCCGAGCCTGTGGCCCAATGGGGGCCTGAGTGGAGATGTAGCTCCTCTCACACACCCCCACACACCCCCACCCCACCAACACTCCCCACCCTTCAATCCCCACCTCCAGGCACTGAGTTAAACAGTTATCCATCTGTGTTTGAATTAGATATTCTCCTCATGCAAGAGAAATCTAAATCTTAGGAAGTTCAGTAATTGATTCAAAATGGATTCACTGGGACAGCAAAAAAATTTCCTTCCAAAATAATTTCATGCTGTCTGCAAAACAATGAGAGTTCAACCCACCCCCTCAACTCCTACCTGAGATGCACCCAGATAATTTTTTTACTGATGCTAAAGAAAACTTGGATTTCCATTCATTCATTGTTGCACAATTTTCTCCCTCCACTACCCACCCCAACAAGTTTACTTTTCTCTTTAAAAAGATTCTTTCATTCTTACACAGTTTCCTCCCTCCCCCCACCTCCCAGTTCGCTTTGCTATGCACCTCTTATTCTGGACTACTGTCATGCAAATAATACCAGATGATTCTTGGAGAACCCTTACTTTAATAAAAAACCTAACCTCCAGATGGTAATTTCATTGCCTCTCAGCCTGGCACTTAGTAGATAGCCCACAAGTATTTGAACAAATAGATTTCATGTGTATTTTCTTAGTTATAATTCTCATTTTTCCAGATGAAAATTGGAGAAATAACATAGAAGTTGCTCCCAGGCCTGATTACTCTTTGAGAAACCTGGTAACAACTAAGCGACCAGAGTAGAGACCAAAACAAACAGCAGACCAGAAAACAGACCAAAGACCAGACCAGGCAATGGATCCTGATAAAGTTCTGGGTCTGGTCATAAAAGCCCAAACCCAAGTTAATTAACAGCCCCAAATTCTGAGAAAAATACCATCTTCCCTGGTCCTCCCTAGAACCCCTATAAAAAGAAACTGCCCTTAACTGCCCTTGCGCCATTTTTTTACTTTCTCCGCTCCTGGTCACTTGGTGTCCCTCTCAGAGCATGCAATAAAGGCCTGTTTGTTTCTTGGGATCAGCTTCTTTCTTTCTCTCTCTTGCCCTCAACTCTTTTGCTATCTAACAAAAATTACATTTATGTAGGGATGATACTTGGTTTTTAGCCCATACTGAAAAGTGATCTATTTAAAAATCTACAGCTGGATAAATGCCAGTGAGAATCGCAATTACACCACTACTGGGAGAGCAGGAACAGTTCAGTGTTGGTTCATAACTGCACTCGAACTCATGTGATTCTCACAAAAGCTTCCTAAATACTGCTATTATCTAAAATTTACATGAGAAAAAGAAATATTCAATGCTAAGTAAATGAGTTGCTCAGGTCACATAGTTACCATACCACAAGCTATCTTTGATCATCAACATCTCAAGCCACTGTCTCGTCTGGAGCTTTGGGGGGGGGGACATTAGGGCCCAGCATTCTCTTACCCAGTTCTGATCCCACAATGCCCCACCCACAAATGCATGGCCTCATACAGCTGCTTGTCCTGCTCAAAGCCATGAACCTGTTTCCCTTGGGATGATGCTAAATTCACAAAGAGACCAAAGCACCCCCCCCTTGTGGGTTTTTGAAGTGATTTATGTATCCTTGACACAGTCATCCAAGCAGGAGTCAACTGTGTCATATAAGAAGACATGAGCAATTCATTTTTATTTTTGCACTTAGACAAACTGCATAAATTCCTATTACTTCAGCAAGCTGACGCCTCATAGCAGAAAGAAATTAAATCTCAGTACATAATATATTGAGCTGCTACCTAAAGGTCAGCAGCTTGAATCCACCAGCAGCTCCACTGGTTACCTCAGAAACCCAACGGAGAGTCAGTCATCATGTCTTGGAAGCAACTCCATGGCAATGGGTTTGGTTTGAGTTTTCTAGTTCAAAATGCTGAGAAGTTTGGGTACTTTCCCATAGAGACATTAAAGCAGCAAGATTCAGCTGAGCTGTGCACTGTAAGGTACCAGACTGGGGACAACTGACAGCTGATCTTGTCCCCAAATACAGAACATCTCAATGCTGAATGTGGTAGCCTCGCTGGGAGTAAAGATAATAATGGGAGGTGGGGAGAGGGGATTGTCCATAATCAGTTTCTCTGTCAAGGAAGTTCTTGCAGATCCCATGCACAGCCCTACTGTCACAAAGACAGAATATCTTCAACCTCAAACACTATCTCCTATGAAGTTTTTTGTAAGAATTTTTACTGTCTCTGAAGTTATTACAGAGTCAAAATCTTCCAATTAAGAATAAGATCATATCTAAGTTAATTAGTCTTACCTGTAAGATAATAAAATCAAACTTCACCTGCCAATCCCAGGAACTAGTTATGAACATTATCTTTTGGAAACACTTAGGTTCCACTTGTGAAAGATACTATCATGAAAGAGAGCACATACAGACAAAATTTCCATTTATTAAGAGATATTCACAATTTAAGCACAGAAAGAGAGAGAGAGATCTTTAATTAGAATAATAGGAACCAGAAGCTTAGCTTTAAAATTCAGGGAAGATCTACCCATTGTACATATGAATATAAATGAACCCCTAAAAGTTTCCATTAAAATCCCTAAAATGATGTTAGTTAAAAGACTATATATGTAGGTTACACCTGGCCCAAGTCATCAAATTTTTAACTCTTCACATGCATGTGAAAGATGGACAATGAAAAAGGAAGTGAAAGAACTAATGCCTTAGAATGGTGGCATTGGCAAAGAATATTGGATATACCATGGACTTCAAGAAGAACAAACAAATCTGTCTTGGAGGAAGCACTGCCAGAGTGCCCCTAAAAGGTGGTCATAGCAAAACTTCATCTCACTTATTTTGGGCATGTAATCAGAAAGGGCTAGTCCTTGGAAAAGGGCATTATGCTTAGGAAAAGCAGAGTCAGTGAAGGAGAAGATCCTCAGTAACTGCAACAGTGGATTTGAGCATAGCAGAAATTGTGAGAATGGGGCAAGTTTGGGCCAGGCTTTGTTAACTTGTACATAGCACCACTGTGAATCAGAGCCAACTTGACCTAAAAACACAGCAACAAAAGGTTTCCTTGACACACGTATCTTAAGGAACAGGAAAAAGATTGTTCTGAGAAATCAAAACCCAAATATACCTACATGCTAGCATAAAAAGAACTCCAGGATCAAACCAAGCATGTTACTATGAATCCAGTTCCACTCATTGCAATCTTAAATGACAGTACAACTGCTTGCCAAGCTTTCCAAGGCAGAAATAGGACAAAGGAGATTAATCAGAACTGACTTTGACAAGCACTGTGGCAATTGGACAATTAAAACAGACATTCGGATGGCGGGGGAAGAAGAACGAACTGGGGAGGAGGGTGGAGAGAATGGTGCAGCAATGAAGGAATGAAAACCCAAAATCCCTGTAAATGTTCATTAAATCTAATAAAATTTAA
>NW_006400037.1:1239467-1247274 GCF_000299155.1 Elephantulus edwardii
TGGATCTTGGCTGAAAGCAGGGAATACCAGAGGAATGTCTATCTGTGTTTCATTGACTATGCAAAGGCATTTGACTGTGTAGATCATAACAAACTATGACTGACTCTGAGAAGCATGGGAATCCCAGAACTTCTGACCTATATTCTTTATAAAACCAAATTCTCAGATTTTCTTTATTTGGTTTTGCTGGTTAGTCATTGAGATGGTTGTTGTGGTGATGGTTAGGTTCTATGAGTCAAGTACAACTCATAGCGACCCTGTGAACAACAGATCTGAACCCTGTCCTCTATCTTGTGCCATCCTCACAATCTGTGACATACTTAAGCCCATTGCTGCAGTCATTATGTCAGTCCACTTGGCTGAGGTTCATCCTTTCTTTCGCCATCCCTCCACTTTTCCAAGCATGATGGCCATGTTCAATGAATACCCTATACTAGGAAAATGGCCAAAGTATATGAGATGAAGCCTAATCATCTTTGCCTCCAGAGAGCACTCTTGCTGCACTCTTCCCAAAACATATCTGTTTGTTCTTCTGGAATTCCATGGGATATTCAGTCCTCTTCTCCAACACCACAGCTCAAAGACATCAACTTTTTTTTTACTGTCATCCTTACTGTACAGCTCTCATATTGCACAGCAAGTTATTGAAAAGACCATGGTCTGAATCAGACACACCTTAGTTTTCAAATTGATATCATTGCTCCTCAGTAATTTTGAGAGGTCTTTGAATGCTGACTTTCCCAGTGCAATATGCTCTCCTGACCGCTGCTACCAAGGTTATTGATTATTAATCCAAGTAAGAGAAAATCTCTGACAGTCTCACTCTTTACTCCATCTATCATAATGTTGCTTAATGGTCCAGTGGTGGGTATTTTTCTTATCTTGGCATTAAGATATATCCATATTGATGAATGTATTCTTTAATCTTTAACAGCAAGTACTTCAAGTCCCACTAACTTTTAGCAAGCAAGGTTGTATCATGTACATTATGTAGTTTATTGATAAGCCTTTCTTTGATCCTAATGCCATATTCTTCTTCACTGAGTCCATTAAATACCTGCTGAGGATTTCATCCTGCCAACCTACCACAGACTTCAATTGGATCTGGTAGCATGGTATTTGTATGCCTAACTTGTTATCAGGGGTATAACGCTTATCTATCAGTTTGTTGTACTGGCAGAATTATCTGCATATTGCTAGTTGCTTTATATTTTAAGTATATATATTCTTGCTTGTTTATAATTGTTCTTATTAGAATAGGACTTGTCTTTCAGTTTGCTGTACTGAGTTAAGTTATGGTTGCTGTGATGCTGAAAGCTACGCCAACAGTGTGTCAAATGTCAGAAGGGTCACCTATGCTAGAGAGATTTGAGTAGAGCTTCCAGATTAAGACATACAAGGAAGCAGAATTGATCATCTGCTTCTTAAATAGTAGGCCTCTGAAAACTCTATGAACAACAGGTGAACATGGAAAGTTACAGTATCAGTGGTAAAGACCAGATTGGTAGTCAGTAAAAATGAGGAGAAACAGCTACAAATATCCTTTAATAGTTGGAACATGGAATGTACAAAGTATGAATGTTGGAAAACTAGAAGTTGTGAAAAATTAGATGAGACACACGAGCACCAATATTCTAGGCATTACTAAGATGAGATGGACTGGCTTTAGTCATTTTGAATCTGACATGGTATACCATGCCAGGAATAAAAAACAGAGGAATGATGATGTCCTATTCATAGCTTGAAGTACAATATTTTAAGTAATAATGATATTATCCATACACATACAAGGAAGACCTGCTAATATGACTATTATTCAAACATACACACCAATAACTAAAAACAAAGAGGAGATAGCTAAAAATTTTTACTAAATTTTGCAGTCTGAAACTGATAACACACAGTAAAGATGTTAATGACAACTGGTAACTAGAATTCAAAAGTTGGACACAATGAAGAGGGAATGATAGTAAAAAAAGTACAAACTTGGTGACAGAAAGAAGGCCAGAAACAGAATAATGTAAGTTTGTATTCTTCTTGTTGTTGTTATGTGCCATCAAGTCATCTTTGATGCATAGAGACTCTATGTATAATAGTTCTGAACTAAGCTCTATATTGAGCCAGTCTCCTGTCTCTGACACAACTGCCCCATTACCCGAGTTACTGTGTCAATCCATCTCATCTGAGATCTTCCTCTGTGCTTCCAAGTCTTTCCAAGGAGCCTTCCAAGTCCTTCTCCAGGGACTGGTCCCTCATGGCTACATGCCCAAAGTATGTGACAGAGCTTCAAAATCCTTGCCTCCAAGACACAATTTGGTTTCACCCTCTCCAGGACAGACCTATTTGTTCTCTCAGCTGTCTCTAGCACCACAACTCAAAGGCATCATTTATTCCTCTATCATCCCTAGTCACTGGCCAGTTCTCTGATGCATTGCTAGTAATTGAGAAGATCATGGCCTGAATCAGGGGCACCTTAGTTTCCAAATTGATATCACTGCTACTTAACACTCTGGAGAGCTAGATCCTTGATAGCAGATTTCCCTATTGCAATTTGTCGTTTGATTTCTTGAGTGCTGGGACCAAGAAAGTTGCTTGTGGACTCAAGCAAGCTGAAATTGTTAACAACCTCAATCTCTTCTTCATCTATTTATTTATCACAAATATATTTTTTAAAAAAACAACACAAACTATGACTTTACACATGGACTTTCACCTGATGGACTGCACAGCAATTAAATCGACTACATCTATGGAAGGACTCAGTAGAGAAGTTCTAACAAAAGTCAGAACCAATCCAGGTTCTGACTATAGAACAGACCAACAATTGTTCATGTGCAAGTTCAAATTAAGATTGAAGAAAATTAAAACAAGCCCACAAGAACTAAAATATGATCTTCAGTGTATCCCACCTCAAAGGCAGGTGGTTCAAATTCACTCATTTCTCTATGGAAGAAAGATGAATAATCTCTTCCTGTGCAACTTACAGCCTCTGAAAACTTGCTAAAGGGTCAGCTATGAGATGATGATGGCACATTGTTAGAGGACTCCTGGTAGCAGAGAGGTGAAGTGCTCACCTAGTAAACAAAAGGTCAGGGTTAGATCCTACTTATTGCTCAGTAGGAGAAAGATTTAACTGTGTACTTCTGTAAAAATGACAGCCTTAGAGACCCTATGGGGCCATTATATCTGTCCTATGAAGTCACTGTGAGTCTACATGGAGCTCCTGGCAAGTTTTATTCTCTACTTCAATCTACATTCTGAGTAGTACATAGTACAGAGGGAGTTGCACTCAGTACAGAGTCATAGTAGTGCATAGTACAGAGGGAGTTGCACTGCTAACCCAAAAGCAGCCCCTCTCTAGCAGTGCTAATCCACTAGCAGCTCTGAGGGGAAATATGCGTAATCTCCTCCCTTGTGATTTGCAGCTTCTGAAACCCAGTGGTGAGTCTTCGAGGCACCATCTTTAGTATTATAGCTGTGCCAGTGGCCCCAAGAGCAGCTGTGCAAGTTGTGATGGGGATCTCTCATCTGAGCACCTGCCCTGTCCTCTCTCAAGTAAGTGAGAAAGTCTCATTCTTCCAGTGTTGGAGGCAAGTCTGAAAATGGATTCGTTTAGAGAAGGACAAATAGTTGAGAATAACAAATCCCAGTTGGATAAGAACCGGTGAACGCTTGTTAGATTTAACAACTAGGATGCCACAGGTAAAATGATTGAGAACAAGGACATTGGAGTTATGCAGCAGAAAAGCAGATTTGGGTGAGATGAAGACTTAGAAAAGGTCTTAATGAAAGTCTATACAGACCTCAAAATCTCTATAGACTTTTGCTTCTATTCCAAGTCTCTCCAAACCAAAGCAATACACCACAAATACATAAAGTTGATATTTGTGTGAAGAATTTTTAATTTTCCTACAGTATTTATCACATTTGCCTGTATTTCCAATATTAATATCCTCAATTTTTCATGCTTCCTGCATTGTAAGTTTTTGCACATAGAAAGCACCATTTTACATACACACCACAAGATTACACATCCTGTTTTCCCTCCTTCACACACACTTATACCCCTATACCCAATGAGTGCTTACCTTAGTATATGCAAATAGTAGTTACTTAATGTTCATTGACTTGAATTAATTTATTATGCATGACCTTTTTACTAACTTTTCAAGTTTTATATTGGTTTACTTACAGCGTTTATATACATTGTGTTTCACACTACTCTTCATTTACATTGTGTTTCATATAATCATTCTTATATATGGTCAAAAGACATGGAAAGAATTTTCACAGAGAAAGATATTCGAATAGCAAACAGACACATGAAGAAATGCTCAAAATCACTGTCAATTAGAGATATGCAAAACAAAACCACAATGAGGTACCATCTTACTCCAGTAACAGTGGCAAAGTTTAATAGGAATATAAGTAATAAATATTGGAAAGGATGTGGTAACATAGGAAATCTTATACATTGTTGGTAGGATTGTAAATTGTACAACCATTCTGGAAGGCAGTCTGGTGCTTCCTCAAAAAGCTGAACATACAAACAGCAAATGCTGGTGATGTTGTGGAGAAACTGGAACCTTATTCACTGTTGGTGGGAGTGTATTAAAATGGTGCAACCACTATGGAAGGCAGTATGGCACTTTCTCATAAAGTTGCAAATAGAAATACCATTTGACCCATCCAGCAATTCCACTACTTGGAATATACCCCAAAGAAACCATAACTCCCACCCAAGCAGATATATGCACACCCATGTTTATTGTGTCTTTGTTCACAATAGCAAAGAGCTGGAAACAACCTAATTGCCGATCAACAAACGAATGGCTAGAGAAGCTCTGGTATATTCACACAATGAAATACTATGCTGCATTGAAAAACAAGGAACTCATGAAATATTATTCAAAATGAGTGACTCTGGAGACATTATGCTGAGTGAGATATCTCAGTCACAAAAGAACAAATACTGCATAGAGCCACTGTTGTAAAATGGGACTGACATCAGAGTTGGGGAGAGACTGAGAAAGTTGGGATAAATTATGTATACTACATTGAAATATATGAGGGATAGAACTGTGCATATATGATTAGGTATTATTGTCATGACAGGAGTTCAGAACAAAGGTTGCATAGTGGAATGGATTTAGGAGGAGGGATTATATAACAATGAAAGAATTTTTCTTTTACTTTTCAAAGAGAAGAGTGAACCGGGGGGAGGGGTGGGTGGGGAGAAAAGTGCAACAACGAATCTGTGAATTTTCATTAAAATTAATAATAATAATAAAATTATTTTTTTTAAAGCTGAACATAAAAATTTCATATAACCCAGATATTCCACTACTTGGAATATACCCTGAGAAAATTAGAACTAAGGCACAGAGATTTACTAATATTTTTAAGTGAATATTGTATTTCATGGATCTATTTTGGATTCTATGAGGGCAATACGGAAATATTTTCATAAACAAGCAATTTATTTTCATTTCAGTGTCATATTTTCACCTTAAAATAAAAAATTATTTTAATAGATCAGCAGCCATTAATCATATGCTTATTAAATCTCCCTATGAAGTTTAGAAATGCATGGCATGTTTTCCAAAGTTAAAAGCTTAGCTTGGTTTTCACTTGAGATGTCAACTGAATTTTAATATGCTTGGCAAGCAGTGCTTCTGTGTAGAATGTCAAGGTCTGTACAGCATGTCTCATCTGAAGTCATGCTTCTCAGGGCAGAAAGGCTCTCTCAACAACACCTTGCTTAATCCAAGTCCTTCTCCCCAGAATTACAGTCTCATAACCATGATTATACTGAAAAAAAAGTACATCAGTCTTCCAAATGCCAAATGCAACAGAGACCAGCATATGTGCAAAATGCCAATTATAATTTCTCAGAAAGGGATCACAGTAAAAGATCCTGGACAGAGTAAGAGAAAAATATGGAACAAAATTTATAATCATTTTTAAAAGACCAGGCTTACTAGACTGGCAAGTAATGGTAGAAACTCCAATACCCTGGCCCTCAGTAAACCTTCAAGCTTGGGATGGAAGTAATTCCTCTTACTCAACTTTGGAAAAACAACAGAAAGGCCTGTGAGCTGCTCAACAGCACACTCCTCAGAACATAACAGTCAGTTCCCAGATACCATCAAGTCAATTCTGGCTCAGGTGACCCACGTGTGTCAGAGTGGAATGTGCTCCACAAAATGTTCAGTAGGTGGATTTTAGGAGAATAAATCACCAGGACTTTCTTCCAAGCTGTTTTACATAGACTAAAATTTCTTTTCGGGTTTTTACTAGCAGCCTAGCTTACTGTTTGTACCATCCAGGGACTCCAGCATGTATCATAAAGCCTGCCAAACAATTAACTGGCTGGCTTCTAACAGAGGGGAAAGCACCCCCCCTGGGATATGCGGTGTGAGTCAGCCCTACTCGCACTTTCTACTCATCTCTTCTCTCCTTAGACACATCCAGACCAATGTTATATAAAAGACAACCCAGACATTAGCCAAAACTACACTTAGAGCTATTGTTATTGTCCAACAAGGAAATCTCTCCATGTATCTTCTATTTACCTATAACATATATTTTTAATACTCAGTTGGCTATAGCTGGCAATGTTATCTGCATAAAGACATCTTTGTGAATTAGCACTTACGTAATTGCTATATCCAAGTTAACAAATTTCAAAAATCTGTGTCAACTGACACCCTGGTGTTGGTGGTGGAGGGATAATGGATGAAGAAGACTGCCCCTGGAGGAAGATGAAGAAGAGAACAACGAGTTGAAGGACATTGACCCAGGGATGGATTTACACCAGCGCCTGGGCAGAGCAAGAGAGGAGTACAGGGATGAAATCCTCCAGAAGAAGAAGCAAGAGGAGAGGATGTGAGGAACTGTGCATCGAAAAAAGAAAAGAAAACTCCATGCAGATGCCATTCTAGAGATGTTAACTTCCTAGATTATCATAACAAAACCACCAGGAGAGTTGAAAGAAGGCAATCTATAAAGAAGGGGGTGGGGGGGAAGAAGACTATGAAAAAGGAAACTATTCCAAGAACTCTAAATTGCAAAAACTACAGTCTGTCAGGCAGAATGAAAGTCACGTGGCTGAAAGGCTCAAAGACCAAGACCTGAGAGATTCAAGACAAGAAGCAGCCAAATCCGTCATGCAAAATTCTGTACATGGTCCAAGAACCAACAGAACTACTGTAAATAAGTTCCTGTCTCTTACCAACAAGAAGTTACCAGTAAAAAGGCCACAGCCAAGTTCTTCAATATTTGGGGAACTCAGAAAACAACAAAAAAAAAGCCCAAGAGGTTTAAAAGACAGAGGATACTTAGAAAGATTAAAACATATGGGAGAGGGAACCAAAGCTAAATTAGCTATCACAGTGGCCCACCAATGGCTACGCAGAAGAAAGATGAATAATCTCCCCGTGCACTGACAGCCCTGGGGACCCAATGAAGAGACAGCTGGGAGTGGATTCTGACTCGAAAATACTAAGTTGTTTTTATTGGTTCACTAGAATTTAGCTACTCAATTTAGAGAAAACATTTTCTTGGGGGGAAATGTAATAAACCATTCATAATTCATTTTAAAGGTGATTAGTCTTTGTGTGTCTTGAAAGAGTTCATTTTTTTAGAAAATGAATCGTGTACTTCACCAAAGAAGACATTCAGATGGCCAACAAGCACATGAAGAAATGTCCAAAATCCCTAGCTCTAAGAGAGATGCAAATCAAAACAACTATGAGATATCATCTCACCCCAGTCAGAATAGCAAAATTTAACAGAACAGCAAGTA
>NW_006400037.1:1247964-1253294 GCF_000299155.1 Elephantulus edwardii
ATAAATAAAAGCTATGTATGATAGGGTATTATGGTTATCACAAGAGTCCACAATTAAGGTTGCATAGTGGAATGTACTTGGGGCGGGGGGAGGGGTGCGGGGGGATTGTGCACCAGGGAGGGAGTCTTTTTCTTTTACTTTTGAAAGAGAGGAGCGAACTGGGGGCCAGGGGAGAGGGCTGGGCAGGTAGAGAAGTGCAGCAATGAATTAATGGAAATCCAAAATCTCTGTAAATGTTCATTAAAATTATTTTAAAAATAATAAAATGAATTGTGTTATTATTTCTCCTTAGAAATGTTTCTCTCTTTAATAGAATACAGGCAATACCCATACTACTCACAGCCCTGCCCCTCTGTGTCACTTATGGTGGGGATGGAGAACTGAGAACTGAATCTCAAGGAGCCTTCCAGTTGTTGCTCTCAGAGATTCTGGTACTTTGTTTCACAGAATATGGCTTTGTAATGTTATCAATACTCTTATGGAATGATAAAGAATTATAGTTGGAGAGAGGGGTGGGCAGAGAGAAAAATGCAACAATGAATGAATAGAAATCCAAAATCTATGTGAACATTCATTAAAATAAAAAAAATTTAAAAAAAGAATTATAGCATGGTACTGCTACAAGGACAGGCACATAGAACAATGGAACATAATAAAAAAAAAAAAAAACAGAAATCGACCTATCTATCTATGTTCAACTGATATTCGACAAGAAAATAGGAAAATGACAACCTCTTCAACAAATGTTGCTGGCAAAATTAGACTGTTACCTGCAGAAAGCCAAAACAGGATCCACAACTCACACCACACACAAAAATCAACCCAAGGTAGATCAGAGACCTGGGAGTAAAGCCCAAAACCAGAGACAAGATGGTACTAAGCTTAGAAGGCCTAGTCTAACTGACATCGGGGTTGAGGGGAGACTGAGAAAGATGGGATAAATAATGTATACTGTGTTGTAACAGATGAGGGAGAAAATTGTTTAAAAGACATATGTGGTTAGGTATTATTTTCATGACAGGAGTCCAGAACCAAGGCTGCATAGTGGATTGGCCCTGGAGGGAAAGATTGTAAAACAGTGGAGGAACTTTCCTTTTACTTTTCAAAGAGAAGAGTGTACTTGGAGGGTAGGAGTGGTCAGGGAGAAAAGTGCAACAATGAATGAATGGAAACCCAAAGTCTCTGTGAATTTTCATTAAAAGTAATTAAAAAAACTAAACAGAAAAAAACAGAAGGTCTAGTCTATGGTATAATACAGAGGCTAATAAATACAGCTAGAATCTAGAGAGGATAACATTGATAAATGGACCTTCTAAAGATTTAACCCCTGTGTGTATCAAAAACTTTTTCCAATACCTATGTTGTTGTTTGCAGAGCAGATTATCCGAGAGGCTGGGCTCTATGAGGAGAAGCGTGGCGTTAGGATTGGTGGCTTTGTTCTATTGTTTATGGAGCTGCTATGGGTCAGCAGTGCACTAAGACGGCTAACAGCATTAGCAACACAGGACTGAGTGTCTTCCCTGTTTACCTCTTGCTTCATCTCATGCGGTGAGGAACTCTTGTAGTAGCGCTGCTTGCTGGGCTGTTCGCCAAAAGGATAGCAATTCGAATCCATCAGCTGCTCCTTCGGACAAAGATGGGCAGCTTCTTCCCAAAGATGTACAGCCTCGGGAACCTGATAGAGGATCACCCTGAGGTGGAACTGGCCAGCCTGGGGTCCTGGAGTGTTCCTTCTTACCCTGTAGCTGAGTCTATCTGTTGCCATCCAAGCTTTGCTTTTAAATACAACCATGCAGAGAGAACAGAAATAAAGCACAAGTGTGTGGTGAGGGAGGCAGACTGACTCTACGTTTACCTCTGGGAAGAAAGAAAGAAAATAAGAGAAGCACGGGCTGTGTCCTGATGGAAGAAGCCACCAAGCCAAAACGGATCCAGCTCTCTAGCCTTTGGGAAATCTCTCTCTGTCACAGCACCAGAGCTGACAGGCTCCACCAGGTGCAGGAGCTAGTCTGCACACAACTCAGATCCACTTTCACTGTGTTCCTGTCTGGGGAAATAAGAGCTAGGAACCTTGCATTAGGGAACTGAGTTTGCAGCTGGGATGAGCCTGGGCCACTCGCCCCACCTGCTCCATCTGGAGCCCTTTGCAGGACAAAGGGTGCTGGCAAATGGAAGGGGGAAATGCTTGGAGTATGTGGCTTAGGATCAACTTTTAGGGAATTACTCCATCACCCGGTGGCACCACAGTTAAAGCACTTCAATGCTCACCTAAAGGTGAGAGCTTTCACCTAGGGAGCTCTCATGGCCTAGTGATAAGGAGTTGCACTGTCAACCCAAAGGCACACGGTTCAAATCCACCAGCTGTTCTGCAATAGAAAGATGGGCCGTCTCCTCCCGTGTGATTCGCTGCCTCTGAAAACCCACTGAGGGGTCAGCTACGGGTCAGTTCCAACTTTACAGTACACACAACAACAGAGGTGAGAGGTTCAACGACCAGCTCCTCCTCGGGAGAAAGACGTGGCAGTCTGCTTCCATGAAGAGTCGCTGTGAGTCACAATCAACTCAATGGCGAGAGATTTCTGTTTTCATTCTCTCTGCTAGACTTCCTGGGTGATGCAAATGGTTAACGTGCTCAGAAGTTGGATGAGAGTCGGAGCTTCAAGTCCACCCAGAGGCAGAGCCTCAGAAGAAAGGCCTGGAGAGCCATTTAAGGAAAGGCATCAATTGGAAACTAGGCGCACAGCTTACTCTGACTCAAGTGGGGGTCAATCTGGGGTGGCGTCGGCCCCGTGACAGCTGGTGTTCCACTCTAATCCGCCGGGACAGGGAAGCAGGTCCGAGGTCAGTGGGGCTGCGGGGTGGGAGAGAGGTGGCTGCTCGATGGGCATGAGGTGTTGCTTGTATGTGACGAATGCTCTGTGCCGACCTCAGCCCACGGGGTCTGTGCACACTTGTCCGTCCGCCTCAGTGAGGGTCCTTCTCTTCTCCATTAGCTCTCTCCCCTTTTCCAAGTACAATGTCCTTCTCCAGGGATCGGCATAAATACAACATGTATGTGTATTACTCACTCAAACAATGTAATATGTATGTGTATATTGTTGTCATTGTTAAGTAGCATCGACTCAGAACCAACTCACGGCTGACCCCTCCAGCAAGTTCTCAGAGGCTATAAATCGCATGAGAAGAGATCATCCATTTCCTTCTGTGAAGAAGCTGGTGGATTCAAACTACACACCTTTGGTTCACAGTGCAACTCCTTATAGCCCGAGATCACCAGAGCTCCCTTATATGTATTGTTGTTGTTATGTGTCATTGAGTTGTAGAGGACTCATAGCGACGCGACCCTATGAATGAGAGACCTGAATGTGTGTATAATTTCCATTGTTTCTCCAAGTTCATAAAGTTTCTGGAGACAAGTCATTTCAGAAGTGAATGCCACTCCTGCTTCCAAGCTTGTTTTAATGTGTATATATATAGTAAAACATAGTATAAAGATTTACAGCCTCTGACAGAGAACTGCCAGCCATGGGTTTGTGTTTGGGTTTTTAGGGGGCTTTAGGAAGGTCCAAGAGAGTCCACTTCCTAAATAACATGCCTCTGGAAACCCCATGAACTTTGATAAATGTCAATAGTTGTATAGGGGCTTCAGGCGTTTTGTTTATAGGGTCGCTATGAGTCATGCTAGACATCAGCAACAAGAAGAGAGTCTCTGGGTGGCACAAATAATTAAGCACCCAGCTCTTCTGGGAGGATCTGAGTCATTGAAGCACCCTCCTTTGTTTCCAGCTGGGAGCTGGGGCCTGTCAGTCCTGTCAGCCACGAGGATCTGATGTGGGCCACCCTTGGCTAGTGTCCTTCAGATCCACACTTGGAGCAGGTGAGTGGGAGCTTCCTCTCTACTCCCTTGTCTGTCTGTGGCTCTGGTCTGTGACACTGTCTACTGAAGTGGCCCAACTTTCCACAGTGGAAGCAATTCTGACCTCCTTTATTACCTTTGGGTATAAATTCCAACTCTTTTTTTTAAAATTTTAATTTAGTTTGTTTCTTTTTAATTTCAATGAACATCTACAGAGATTTTGGAATTCCATTCATTCATTGTTGCACCCTTCTCCCCGCACAAACCCCTCCCCCACCCCGTTTGCTCCTCTCCTTGGAAAGCAAAAGAAAAACTCCCTCATTGGTACACAATCCCCCCACACCTCCCCAAACCCCACCCCCTACCCCCAAATATAATCCACTCTGCAACCCTCATTGCGTACTCCTACTATAAAAATAATGCCCTAAAATATAATACTTTCAGACTATTCTCAGAGCAGAACAGAGCTCCATAGAGTTTCTCATTTTTTAAATTTTACTGTTTTTAAAAAAAAAAAACTTTATTCATTGTCATACATTTTCTCCCCCCCTCCCCCCTAGTGCACCCTGCAGTGCACCCTTTGTTCTAGATTGTTCTATAACATGTAGTGCGTGCTCATATATTCCATTCAAATAGTTCTTCCCCTCATCTGTTCTAACACAGTGTTCATTATCTATCCACTCTTTCCCCACTTCCTCTCCAACCAACCCATGTCTGTCTTATTTTATAACAGCAGTGTTATGCAGATTTTATCCCTTTTTGACTGAGATATTTCACTGAATACAATGTCCTCAAGGTCCCTCCCCCATTTGCATAATGTTTTACTATTTCCATGTTTTTCAATACTGCATAATATTCCATTGCATGAATATACCATAGTTTTCTATTCGTTCTTTTATTGATGGGCACGTGGTTTGCTTCCATCTCTTTGCTATTGTGAGCAATGCCGCAATAAACATGGATGTGCATACAATTGTTTGAGTTTGTGGCTCTGGTTTCTTAATCGTATATTCCTAGCAGTCATATTGCTGAGTCAAATGGTATTTCTATTTCCAACTTTCTGAGAGGCTCCCGACTGCCTTCCATAGGGGTTGTACATGCCCACCAGAAGTGAATAAGAGTTCTAATCTCTCCATAACCTCGCCATTATTTGTTGCTTGCTACCCTGTTGAATTTTGCTATTGTTGCTGAGGTGAGATGATATTTCATAGTTGTTTTATTTTCATTTCTCTGAAAGCTAGGGATTTTGAATATTTCTTCATGTGTCTGTTTGCCATCTGAACGTCCTCTTTGGTGAAGTCTATTCATATCCTGTGCCCATTTTGTGATTGAATTGTTTACCTTTACATGCTGAGGGGCTGGAGTAGTCTACAAATTTTAGATCTAAGTCCCTTATCACATATGTCATTGCCAAATATTTTTTCCCAGGATATGGGTTTCCTTCTTACCCTTTCGAAGAAGTTCTTCGGTTTTT
>NW_006400037.1:1253394-1257161 GCF_000299155.1 Elephantulus edwardii
GATTTGTTTCTTAGGAGATCCCATTTATCTATTTTACTCTCCTAGTTGCAGGTTCTTCAGGATGCTTAGAAGACTGTTCATGCTGTGGATTAAAGCTTCTGGGGTTCTTCCTAGCTTTTCTCTGACGAATTTTGTAGTCTTATAGGTCCGTGATCCACCTTCAGTTGGTTTGTGTGTTGTTGTTGGTTTGTTTGTTTGTTTTTTTTCATTTTTGGGGTTTGTTGTATTTTGGGGTTGTTGTTTTTTTCCAGGCCAAGAAAGAGTTTATTGAGGAGAAACAGTCGGGCTGTTTCGAAAGCAGAAACCAGCACCTACTTAAAGTTACAATGGAGTTTTATATTGTCTTATAAGGAAATTGGGAGTTAGATGTTTACAGTTGCTTGGTTTGAGTTGGTTTTTATATAAAGGGTGAGATGTGGGTCTTGCTTTTCTATAGATGATTTTCTAATTTTGCTAACACTATTTGTGTTATTTGAGACTGTCCTTTCCCCACTCAACTGATTCCATTTCCTTGTCAAAAATTTCTTTATTATAGGTGGATGAGCTGATTTCTGGGTTCTCAATTCTATTCCATTGATCTATGTGACTGTTGCTGTACCAGTACTATGATGTCTTGACCACCACAGCTGCATATTAGGACTTGAGAATAGGGAGTGTGATTCTACCTACCTTGTTTCTGTTTTTCAGGAGTGCTTTTCTTATTTGGGGTCTCTTTCCATTCCAGATAAAATTAGAATTTGTCTTTTTCCATCTTGCTGAAGAATGGAATTGATATATATGTATTGGGATTGCATTGAACTTGTAGATTGCCTTTGGTAGCATTGTCATTTTCACGACATTGAGTCCTCTTATCTATTAGCATGGTAAATTCTTCCATTTCTCCAAATCTCTTTTTGTTTCTTTTAGTAATGTTTTGTAATTTTCTGTGTATAGGTATTTTTTAATTTTTTTATTTTATACTAGTTTGTTTACAAAGTTCATATACATTGTTCTTCACATCAGATCATTCTCATTTCTTTAACTCCCCATCTAACCATCAAATTGTACGACCCTATGATTAACCCACTCACCATCACCACCAGCACCACCACCACCCAGCCCTTCTTTACTCCTCTGCTCCCCTCCTCCTCCCGTTGGATTCTCACACATGTTCTATAATAATGGTCTTATACAGTATTTGTCCTTATAATTTCACTTACCATAAGGCTCTCCTGTCCCTCCCAAGGTAGGTAGTAAGTTACAAAATCATTGATCCTATGTGCTGCCTACTATTCCATAATGTAAATGTGCCGTAATTTCTCAGTCTTTCCGATTGTGGTTGGACATTTGGTCTGTTTCCATGTTCTTATGATGGTCCCTAATTAGATTTATTCCTAAGTATTTCATCTTGTGGTTAGCTATTGCAATTGGTATTGTTTTTCTTAGCTCTATTTCTATATATATATTCTCTTTTTCACTGTTGAGAAACCCAACTGACTTTTTTTATGTTGATCTTATACACTGAATTGGTTGACTATGTCATCTGCAAATACAGTTTTACCTTCTCTTTGCCAGTTTGGATACCTCTTATTTCCTTATCTTGTCTTACTGCTCTCGCTAATATTTCCAATACTGTCTTACATTGGAGAAGCAATAGTGGACATCCTTGTTCCTGTTCTCAGGGAGAATACCTTTGATTTCTCCCTGTTGAGAACAATGTTGGTTCTTGGTTTTGCATACTTTTCAATATATTGAGAAAACTCCACTCTATTCCTATTTTGTTGAGTGTTTTAATAAGGAAGGGCTGTTGCACTTTCTCAAAGGCCTTTTCTGCATCAAGTAATAGGATCATACGGTTTTTGGTTCTTTCCTTTATTAATGTGATGAATTACATTAACTGATTTTCTTATCTTCAACCATCCTGCATAAACCCACTTGATCATGATGAATTATGTTTTTATGTACTGCTGGACTCTACTGGCCAGGATTTTATTGAATATTTTTGCACCTATGTTCATGAGAGGGAAGCAGGAGCGGCATCCACTTCTGAAATGGCTTGCCTCCGGAAACTCTATGTACGAACAGTGCTCAGGCTGTTCGTTCATAGGGTCGCTATGAGTCGTCTATGACTCGACAGCATTAAACAACAACAACAAAAATGTTCATGAGAGGTATTGCCTATACTTTTCTATTTTGGTGATCTGTTTACCTGACTTTGGTATTAGGGATATGCTTGCTTCATAGAATGAATCAGGAGTATTCCATCTTTTTTTATTTTTAAAATACTTTATGTAGGATTGGTGACAGATCTTCTCCGAATGTTTAATAGAATTCACTTGTAAAACCATGGTCCAGGGCTTTTTTAGTTGGTAGTTGTTTTATGACATATTTTTTTTTATTTCTTCTTTCATAATGAGTCTTGTGTTCTACCTCAAACTGTGTCAGTTTGGGTAGGCTGTGAGTTTCTAAGAATTTGTCCACTTCCTCTAGGTTATCATATTTGATTGAGTATAGGTTTTCATAATATTCTATTGTTAATCTTTTTATTTCAGTTGGTTCTGTTGAGACATTGTCCCTTTCATCTCTCATTCAGGTTATCTGCATATTTTTCTTTCTTTTCCTTTGTTAGCTTTGCTAGTGGTTTGTCAATTTTATTGACCTTTTTGGAGAACCAACACCTGGTCTTGTTAATAGTTTCAGTTGTTTTTCTGTTTTCTATTGCATTTATTTCTGTCCTGGTTTATTTAAGAGGAGCTTCTTTTAGAAGTTCTTGGGAATGGTTGGGGGTTTTTCCTACTTGTTGGAGATGTTAACTTAAAGAATTATCTTTTTTTCCTTCCTTTTGATGTGTTTCCTTATTACTATGAATTGACCTGTAACTATTGCTTTTGCTGTGGTCCAGGGTTTTGCTAAATTATGCTTTCATTTTCATATCTTTAGAAAAAATTATTAATTTCTTTTTTTCTTCTATTACTTACTAATATTCAAGCAGGGAATTAATTGTTGAGCTTCCAGGTGTATAATTTATTTTCTCTTTTGTTATCTTTTGTTTATTTCTAATTTTGTAACCCAGTGGTCTGAGAAAATTATTTGTATTCTTTCTGCTTTTCAATGTATTGACACTTGCTTCGTGACTAACATATGATCTATTCTGGAGAATGTCCCATGTGCACTGGAGAAGAATGTATGCTCATCTTTGGGAGGTGCATTAGTCTGTCTATATAGGATCAAGTTGGTTGATGGTGTGCATTAATTCTTTATCATCTTTGTTGAGTTCCTTTCTAGTAGTCCTATCTCTCCTTGAGAGAAGTGTATTGAAGTCTTCTACTGCTATAGTGGTATTGTCCATATCTTTTTTCAGATCTTTCAAGATTTTTTTGTTTGTTTTGCAGGTCTATCATTTTGAGCATAGATATTATTATGGCTATGACTATTGACCCATTAAGCATTATATAGTGCCCTTTTTTTGTCCCTTGTGATAATTTTTACACTGAAATCTACTTTATTGGAGATTAATATCTCTATTACTGTTTTTTCTGATGCCATTTGCTTGGTATATTTTTCCTACTCTTTGATTTTTTTGTCTCTTTACCTTAAATTTTGTGTCTCTTATAGACAGAATGATGACAGGAATGAGGCTGGAGATAGAATGATTGAATTTTGTAAAATCAATGACTTATTCATTGCAAATACATTTTAAAAGAGACACAAACGCAGGTTATACACATGGACTTCACCTGATGGTATGCATAGGAATCAGATCGACTACATCTGTGGAAGGAACCGCT
>NW_006400037.1:1259289-1269274 GCF_000299155.1 Elephantulus edwardii
ATATTGATGGGTTTTATTTCTTTATCCAATCTCCTATTCTTTTTTTCTCTTCACTGATGAATGTAAACTGTTCACATTCAATGTAATTTTTGAGAGGCAAAGTTTGGGGTTTTTTAATTTTTATTTTATACTGGCTTATTTACAAAGCTTATGTACATTGTGTCTCACACCAGATCATTCCTATTTCTTTTACTCCCTTCTCTCCACCCATAAAATTGTGTCACCCTATGATTAACACACACTCCTGACCCATGCTCACCCCTCTGCTCTCCCCCCCCCAACACACACACTCCTCTTGGACCTTCATACTTATTCTACAATAATAGTCTTATACGATATTTGTCCTTATGGGACTTGGTTAGTTCACTTACCAAAATGATCTCCAGTCTGTTTCAAGTTAGGTAGTAATTTACAAAATCATGGTTTCCACATGCTACCTAGTATTCCATCATGTGTATCTATCATAATTTCTTAATCCATTCCATTGTGGGTGGACATTAGGACTGTTTCCATGTTCTTCTAATGGAAATAATACTGTTATAAACATTGGTGTACAAGTGTCCATTTGTGCCACAGTTCTTATTATCTTTGGTATACTCCAAGCAGTTTCTATGTTCAGGGTTTTTTTAATATAAACTTTTATTTTATACTGGTTTCCTTCCAAAATTCATACACATTGTTATATCTTTACCATTTCCTTAAACCACTCCTCCCTCCACTGATCAAATTGTGCAATGCTATGATTATGCCCCCAAACCATCCTCCCCACTGTGCTCCCACTCTCTCCCCTTGGATCCTCACTCACATTAGGCGTGTCTCATACAATGACTCTGGGAGTATTCCTTCTTTTTCTTTTTTTTGAAATAATTTATGTATAATTGAGACAGATCCTCTCTGACTGTTTGGTAGAATTCAGCTGTGAAACTAACTATATGGTCCAGGACTTTTCTTATGGGGAAGTATTTTTATGACCTGTTCAACTTTTTTTTTTTTAATGTTGGGTCTGATCAAATGTTCTATATTTGTCCTTCTTAACCTGAGTAGGGCATGAGTTTCAAGGAATTTATCCATTTTTTCTAGGTTTTCTAATTTATCAGAGTATAGCTTTTAATAGTATTCTGATACTATCTATTTCATTTCATCAGGTTCTGTTGTGATGTCACCTCTATCATTTCTTGAGTGAGTTATCTGTGTCTTCTTTTTTTTTTTCTTCTTTTGTTAAGTTTGCCAGTAGGTTGTCAATTTTATTGACTCTTTCAAATAACCAGCTCCTGGTCTTATTGACAGTTTCAATTGATTTTCTGTTTTCTATTTCATTGATTTTGCCTCTTCTCCTTAGAATTTCTTTTCTTCTAGAGGCTGTAGGATTAGATTGTTGTTCTTTATCTATTTGATGGAAGTCTTGAGTTATATCACTGATTTTTTTTCTTGTTTCTTCATTTTGTGTGTGTGTGTGTCTATTGCTATGAACTGTCCCTTGAGGACTGTCTTAGCTGTATCCCAGTCATTTTGGTATGTTGTATTTTCATTTGTTTCAATAAACCTTTTTACTTCATTCTTTATTTATTTTATAACCTAATAGTGTTCTAGCAAAAAGTTATTCAGTTTCCACATGGGTGGTTTTATAAACTTTACCGACCTGTGGTTAATTTCTGGTTTTATGGCATTGTGGTCTAAGAAAATACTTTGTATTATTTCAATGTTTTCTAATTTGTTAAGGCTTGGTTTGTGTCCTAATATGTGATCAATGCTGGAGAATGTGCCATGTGCTCTTGAGAAGAAAGTGAATTGAATTGTAGTTGGGTGCGGTACCCTGAATATATCCACAAGATTGAGTTGGCTGATTGTATAGTTTAGATCTTTTACATCTTTATGGAGTTTCTTTTGGGTTGATCCATCCTTTGGTGAGTGGTGTATTAAAATGTCCTACCACTATCGTGGTGTTGTCTATCCCTGTCTTCAATTCTGTGAACAGTTATTTTATGTTTTTTTCAGATCTATCATTTGGTACATAAATGTTGACCAAGGTTATATCTTCTTTATCTATTATGCCTTAATGAATACAGAATGCCCTTTCTTATCTTTTATGATGGTTTTCATTGTGAAGTCTATTTTATCAGAGATTACTATTGCCACTCCTGCTTTTTTCAGGTTGCCATTTACTTAGTATGTTTTTTCCAGCCTTTGATTTTGAGTCTGTCTTTCTTTTCTTGTTTTAGATATGTTTCTGGTAGGCAACATATTGATAGGCTTTGGTTTTTTTATCCTTTCTGCTACTCTTTTTCTCTTAATTGGTACATTTAGTCCATTCACTTTAAGTATGATTATTGTTTTATCATTACCATTTTGTTGTGTTTCTTTTTCTGTTGTTTCTGGTTACTATGGTCAATCCACTTTCCTTTGGAGTCTCCATGTGAAGGATTTCACTCAAAATTTCTTGTCTTGTTGTTTGGGTCTTGTTTTCACAAATTCCTTAAATTCCTTCTTTTCTGCAAAGGATCTAATTTCTCCTTCATATTTGATGGAGAGCTTTGCTGTGTATAGAATCTTGGCTGTCAATTTTTTTCTTTCAACTTTCTGTATATTTCATACCATTGTCTTCTAGCTTTCATGATTTCTGCTAAGAAATCAGAACTTAATCTAATTGTTTCCTCTTTGTAGGAGACTCTGGATTTTCTCATGCTGCTTTTAGAACTCATTCCTTATCTTTTGATTTGGAGAATTTGGCAATGATATGTCTTAATGTTTATCTTTCTGCACCTAGTCTATTTGGTGTTCACTGTGATTCTTGAATGTGGATTTCCCCTTCTTCAAAATACCTGGGAAGTTTTCTACTAGAAATTCTTCCACAATTTTCTCAGTGATTTGCCTGTCACTCCCATGTTCTGGAATTCCAGTCATACATACATTGTTCTTTTTTATGTCATCCCACATGATTCTAATGTTTTCTTCACATCTCATCTCTGAAAGAAATAGCAAAAAATAAGGCCCCAGGAATAGATGGTATACCAATTGATGTATTTCATCTAATAGATGCTTGCCTTGAATGTGCTCACCAAGTGGTGATAAGAAATCTGGAGAACAACCACTTGGCCAACTGACCGGAAGAGACTCATGTTTGTTCCCATTCCAAAGAAGGGTGACCCAACAGAGTGAGGAAACTATAGAACAATATCATTGATTTTACATGCAAGCAAGATTGTACTGAAAATTATCCAAAAATGACTAAAACAGCATATCAGCAGAGAATGGCCAGAAGTCAGGATGGGTTTAGAAGGGGTCATGGTACTAGTTAGAATGGATCTTAGTTGAAAGCAGGGAATACCAGAGAAATGTCTCTCTTTGTTTCATTAATTATGCAAAGCATTTGACTGTGTGGATCATAACAAATTGTGGCCAACTCTGAGAAGTATGGGAATCCCAGAATACTTGATCATGCTAATGTGAAACCTATATTTGGACCAGGAGGCTGTCAGAACAGAGCAAGGAAGTACTGCATGGTTCAAAATTGGGAAGGATGTATGCCACGGATGTGTCCTATCTCCATACCTTTTGAAACTATATGCAGAACAGATTATCCGGGAGGCTGGGCTCTGTGAGTAGAAGTGTGGCATCAGGATTGGTGGAAGATCCATCAACAATCTGCATTATGTAGATGACACAACCCTGCTTGCTGAAACCTGATGCACTTGCTGCAGAGGGTCGAGGACTGCAGCCTTCAATATGGATTGAGGCTCAATATCAAGAAGACAAAGATTCTCACCACTGGATCAATTTGGCAGCATCAGGATGTATGGTGAAGAGACCGAGATTGTTCACAGCTTTAGTTTGCTTGGCTCCACAGTCAACTCTCTTGGCACCAGCAACCAGGAAAGTAAAAGATGTATTGCAATGGGAAAGTCTGCTGTTAGGGACCTCTCCAATGTACTGAAGAGCAATGGTGTCAGTATGGAGACTAAGGTGCACCTGATACATGTCAGGGTCTTTGCAATCACTTGTTATGCATCAGAGTTGGATAATGACTAGGGAGGACAGAAGGAGAATTTATACCTTTGAGCTGTGGTGCTGGAGAAGAATATTGAATGTACCATGGGCTGCTAAGAAAACAAACAGGTTCATCCTGGAGAGTGTTAAATTGGCCTGCTCCATGGAGGCAAGGATTCTGAAGCTTTGTCTGACATACTTTGGACATGTTGCAAGTAGGGACCAGTCCTTGGAGAGAGACATCATGCTTGGGAGGGTGGAGGGACAGCACTGGAGGGGAAGACACACTATGAGGTGGATTGATTCAGTGACTGGGGTAATCAGGGTGAGTGCGTCAGAGACAGTGAGATTGGCACAGGATAAAGCATGGTTTAGGGCTGTTGTACATAGGGTCACTATGAGTCGCAAGCGACTCGATGGCATATAACAACAACAACATGTTTCTAGGGAGGCTCTTGTCTTCCAGCTCACTGATTCTCTGTTTCATCTCTTCAGTCCTACTTTTTGTTCTACCAGCATGTTGGACACTTCTACCAATTGGTTCTTAATATTCTGGATTTCATTTTCA
Organism: Elephantulus edwardii; assembly: GCF_000299155.1. Lineage (NCBI taxonomy): Eukaryota > Metazoa > Chordata > Mammalia > Macroscelidea > Macroscelididae > Elephantulus > Elephantulus edwardii. The sequence continues at coordinate 1,263,842 of NW_006400037.1, forward strand.
TGCTTTTCTGTTCTTTCTAGTACTGTGTTGGCTGTACTCTCTTTGTCTTGTGTTGTGTTTTTAAGTTTCCATAGCTCTTTATTTTACTATCAAATCTCTCTTCCATCCTTTGCATTTTCTTCCATAGATGTTCAAGCTGTTTCCTTATCAATATATTTCTTCTGGATTGTTGTCTCTGGGATATTTGATCTCTTAATGGGTTCCATTGTTTCTTCCATCATTTGCATCTTCTTTTGTAGCTGTTCAAATAACTCCACATCAACATATTTCTTCTGGTTCTCTCCATCTGGCATATTTTTTGGGTCTGCTTTTTTAGGAGAAGGGTTATTTTATTTTTTCATGATGACTGAGGGATACTGCTATTTTGTGAGTCTTTTCTTAGTATATGTTAGGTTGTTGTAATTATATAGTGACCCAGAGTATGGCAATGATTTGTGAATAACCTATATATTTGTGCTCCCTTCTTGGCCAGGGCCCTGATGTAGCTGAATGGCAAACCAGGAAGCCTGTTTTTTCCTTCCAGAAATAGTGTCTCTGCCTGACTTGAGTTGTCTCAGCCCCTTCCACTTAGCTTAAGGGGTCCTGCATGGTGTAATTAGACAGTAGTGTTTCCCCCAAATTTCCTGTGATATTGGTCCTCCTGGATATGGACAGTAAGGGTGGCAAGTGGGCCAGCCTCCCAGATAAGTGCAGCCCCTCAACATAGCAGGCTGTAGTTCTGTCACTGGCCAGGGTCTGAGTGAGTGCACCTTAGTTGGGCCACAGACTTTAGCAGAACCAAGGAAGCTGTGGCTAGAAGATGCTCCATTGCCCCGCATGCCACACAGGCTAAAGACAATCTTTTTCTGGTATCATTTTGCTGAATTGTTTTTGGTATTGTTGCTGCTTACTTTGAACCATCCTCCTTTCTGTGGTGTCTCGTGAAAAAGACTTCCTTCAGTATTTCCTGAAACACTGGGCTATTTTTACAAACTTCCTTAGTTTCTGCTTTTCTGAGAAAATCTTAATTTCTCTGTCATATTTGAAGGGCAATTTTGCTGGGTACAATATTCTTGGTTGAAAGTTGTGTTCTTTGAGTGTTTGATACATGTCTTTCCACTGTCTTACTCTCATGATTTCTGCTGAGAATTCACTTAATCTTATTTGCTCTCCTTTAAACATTACTTTTCATTTTTTTCCCCCAGTTGCTTTCATAATTCACTCCTTGTCTTTGATTCAATCGAGTCTATGATATGCCTTGCTGTTCTTCTTTTGAGGTCTATTCAGTTCAGCTTCTTGTATATATGTTCTCTCATTCTTCATTATTGCTGCAAAATTTTCTTCAAGTAACTCTTCCACTTTCTCAGTACCTTTTCTTGCTTCTTCTTGTTATAGGATTCCAATTATGTGCTTGTTTTTCTTCTTAATGATGTCCCATATTATTCTTAGGCTTTCTTTTTTTCCTTTGTTTTTTTGATTGTGCTTTTTGCTCTAACAGATGTGTGCTGGGAGCTCTCTCTTCTTTTTCACTGATTCTGAGTTCCATCTCTTCAATGCTGGTCATCTGCCCCTCAGCATGTTGATGGCTTTTTAGTCACTATTCTTATATTCTAGATTGCAGTCTCTTGGTTTTCTAGGGTTTCTGATATCCTGTTTATCTGCATTATCTTCAATTGTTTTTTTTAAATTCCTCTTGGCTTTTGCTTGACTTTCTGCAATTCTTCAATTTTGTCTTTCACACGTTGAAAATGTTCAGTCATTATTCTTTTGACTTCTGTAACAAAGAATTCTATCATATTTTTAATCTTTAGGAAACCCATTTACTGTATTTTTTATCACTTTTATGGGGTGAAATATTGTTTAGGTTTTATGTGAGGTGTGATTTTATGTTTTATGTGAGTCTGTTTCTTCTGTGTCATTACTGTGATAGAGTATTTTCTTATCTGATGTCTAACAGGTCCTTGATCTGTGTAACAGGTTCTTGGTCTGTGTACCTTGCTGGAGGGCTTACTGCTCCAGAAGAGGGAGGGTCAGCGCACCCAAGCCGAATTTCTCTCAGGTCCCTGGGCTCTCAGGGTAACTTGCCTCAATTGAGGAGCTCAGTACTGTCATATGGAGGGGGAGGCCAACTCACCCTGACTGTGGTCTTTCTTTTCTGGTCCTTTGACAGTGCTTACTGAATCTGGGATTGGGGGGCAATAATTGTTCCTGTTCCTTTCTCTACGGTCCTACAGTTAAGTTTTCTGAGTTGTAAGTCTTATTGTCTGTTTGTGGCCCTCTGTTCTATAGCATATTGTACTTCTTCATCTATCTGCATAATGATCTAGCCAGTTTTCCCACCTCTATTAATCACTTTCTCTGATGGTTTGCAGTGAGGACCTTATCTCTTATCTCTGGATACTGAGGCCTCCCTGTTACGGTACATAGCTGGCAACACAAAATGATGTCCACATGGAGAATGGTGTTTTGGCTACATTTTGAATGATGATATTGGAGGTTCTGATCAAAATCATGCCAGTTAATATTATTTTTGTGGCAGGCAGCTGGCTCCCAGAATGTAGCCAAAGTAGGATCAAGTTTCAGCAAGGTGCAGGGCACTTTCCAACCCCAAAGCAGAATAGGTAGTGATGAGATATGTTCTAAGACTGCATGGTATGGTCAGGACTCAGCTGGGCTGAAAGGTGATTCAGCACCAGGACCAGACAAGTTCACCTGTTGGAAGTGGCCAAGGGGAGCCAAAAGTGATAGGGCAAGTTCTGTGACTGCAGGCTATGGGTGGGAGGAGGCAGGGCCAGAAAATGGTTGGGCGTTGGGCGTTGGACTCCAGTTAAGTTCACTTCAGTTGTCAATGATTTAAATAAGTTTTTAAAAAGAATTATTTTTTTAAAAAATAATTATGAAAAATACCAAATATAACCACAGATAGTCATACTCATTTTTGAGAAGGTTCAAACTTCAGAGAAGTCAGCTAACATCTCCTTCACCAAACCAAAAGATCCAATTAGTTACCTTGTTGAACAGATTTTAATTTCACTTTTAATTAATTTGGAGATTTGTTTGATGGGCAAGTCTCATGTGTTATATTATTATTTTGAAAATAAACTTATTCATCTAAAAAATAAATTGTGTTAACTATTACTGTTGATAGTGATTTCAAGCGCCCACTATTTCAGAAGAGAAGGCCGGTCCTGCTTCCTAATCTATCCTAGTCTGCAAGCTCTGAAACCTGTATACTATGGGTGACACTACTGGTATTTTGAAGTATTAATTCCATAACTTCCAGCATCACAGCAATATGTATACCGCTACAGTTGTTGTTGTTGTTGTTGTTACTAAATGCTGTTGAATCTCTTGCCACCCATAGTGACCTATGTACAGCAGCCCTGAACCCTGCTCTGTCCTGAGTCAGTCTCACTAATCCCAACACATCAATCCCCATTGCCCCAGTAACTGTATCAAATCATCCAGGGTCATCTTCTCCTGCACTGTCCTGTCCTTCTCCAAGGATTGTCCTCTCCTGATCATGCACCCAAAGTATGTGAGACAGAGCTTCAAAATCCTAGCCTCCAAGGATAAACTTGGTTTCACCCTCTCTAAGACAGACCTATTTGTTTTCTTGGTGGCCCATGGTATTTTCAAGACTCTTCTCCAGCACCACAATTCAAAGACATAAGTTCTTCTTCTCTAATCCTTAGTCATTGTCAAACTCTCTGATGTGTAGCGAGTAATTGCAAAGACCATGACCTGAATTAGGTGCACCTTAGTCTCTAGATTGACATCATTGCTTTTCAGTACGCTGGAGAGATCTCTGATAGCAGATTTTCCCAATGAAAGTTGTCTTTTGATTTCCTGACTGCTGTTTTTAAAGAGTGTTGATTGTGGATCCCAGAAAGCTGTAATTAACAACCTCAATCTACTACATTACACCACACTTTAAAAAAAGGTGGGAGAAGGATTAAATGATCAGAAAAGGTTAATAAATGGAATTGGTTGGTATGAGTAACTAAATTAAAAAGAAAGAACATAGTTTCTTTGCAAAATTTTAAAATAACTTATTCTTTTTTAAGTTCAAATTTATATTATACATATATTTCTATAACTCCTAGCAACCCTTTGTATGACAGAACAAATGCTGATTCCATGCCATCCTCATAATCTTTGCTGGAGCCACTGTGTCAATTTATCTTGAGGGCCTTTCTCCCCTTCACTGGCCTTCCACTCTAAACATAATGTTATTCTTTTTTAAAATAGAATTTTTTATTTTATTTTTTATTTTTTACAATTTGAAGGTTATGTTTACTATCTAGCACCATAATCCAGTCTTGGGCTCTCCCACCAGCTGGAACAAGCGGGAGGAGAGAGCGCGTGGGGAGGTGGCAGAGCTTTCCCTCAGAGGCCCCATTTTTGCTCTAAGGCAACTCAGGATCCAGCAAAGAGGAACCTCGCTGAGGCTGCAATGACCACACGCCGCTGGTTCCAGGGTGAGGAGGCTCTGGGGGAGGGATGATCCATGGGGCCCAGAGGACCTACAGCAGGGGGCCCTCACGAGCTAGGTGGCTTCTTCTTGTCATCCAAGTCCTTCTTGATGTCCTCAAGCTTTTTGGCCAGGTTTGGTATCTCATAGTTCTGAGCCAGGTACATTCCAACGATGTTTCCAAAAGTAAATCCAAGCAGAAACTGGAGCATGATGTTGGCGGGGTGGGTGAGGAAGCGACAAGATCCACAGCCGCTGCCAAGCCGATCCCAGCCTGCCTCCCAGAATTTTTTATTTTGTGATTTTAACAAAAGTTGGACTTTTCTTTCCTTCACTGTTGCACATTTTCCTCCCTCTCCCTCCCTTTCCCCTCCCCCAGTTTATATTCTTTTATTTTTAATAGTCATTCATTTTTTTACAACTTCCTTCCTCCCCTCCTTCCATCCCCCTTCCCCAGTCCATTTTTCAATGTGCCTCTTATTCTGTACTGCTGTCATACATATAATACCTAATTATATATTCCTTTTAAACAGTTATTTTCTTCATCTGTTCCAATGCAGTGTTATCTATTGGCTCTTTTCCTATTCTTCTCCCAATATCGATTTCAGTCCTGCTTTATATAACTGTGGTATTATGCAGTCTGTGTCTTTTTATAACTGAGATATTTCACTCTGCATAATGTCCTCCAGGGTCACCCATGTCATGACATGATATCATTATTTTTTCAAAATGTTTTAATTAATTTTAATGAAAGTTTACTGAGACTTAGGGTTTTCAGTCATTCATTGCTGCACCTTTATCCCTTCCCACTCCTTCCTTCCACAATTTTCCTGTGGAAAATTTTCTTTTCCTTGAAAAGAAAAAGGAAAACTCTTAGTTGGTTCTTTGAAAAGGTCAACAAAATCGATAAACCACTAGCAAAACTCACAAAAGAAAAGAGGGAGAAGACACAAATAATCTGAATAAGAGATGAATCAGGT
>NW_006400037.1:1273089-1301265 GCF_000299155.1 Elephantulus edwardii
AAGATGCACAAAAAAAAGAAAAACTCTTTCACTGTTAATGCACTTTTATCCTTTCCCACTCCCTCCTTCCCCAATTCACTCTTTTCCTTGAAAAGAAAAAGAAAAGCTCTTTCACTGTTACGCAACCTTTCCCCCCAAGTCCACTCCACTATGCAGCCTTCACTCTGAACTTCTGTAATGACAAGAATAACCATTCATAAGTCCCTTTTAAACAATTCTCTCCCTCATCTGTTTCAATGGGATATACACCATTCCTCCCCTCCTTTTCTGTCTTCCCTCAACCCTGATGTCAGTGCCGTATTACAATAGTGGCACTATGCAATATTTGTCCTTTTCTGACTGAGATTTTTCACTCAGCATAATGTCCTCCAGGGTCATCCGTTTTGCATATTTCATGAGTTCCTTGTTTCTCAATGCAGTGTAGTATTCCATAGTGTGAATATATCAGACTTTCTCTTATCCATTCATTTGTTGATGAGCACTTGGGTTGTTTCCAGCTCTTTGCTATGGTGAAAAAAGCCACAATAAACATGGGTGTGCATATATCTGCGAGGGTGGCAGTTATGGTTTCTTTAGGGTAAATTCCCAGTAGTGGAATTGCTGGGTCAAATGATATCTCTATTTGCATCTTTTTTAGAAAGCACCATACAGCCTTCCATAGTGGTTGCACCATTTTTCACTCCCACTAACAGTGAATAAGAGTTCCAGGTTCTCTACAATCTCACCAGCATTTGATATTTGGTGTTCTGTTAAATTTTGCTGTTCTTACTGGGGTAAGATTATATCTCATAGCTGTTTTTATTTGCATCTCTCTTAGAGCTAGGGATTTTGAATATTTCTTCATGTGTTTGCCATCTGAATGTCTTCTCTGGTGAAGTGTCTGTTTATATCCTGTGCCCATTTTTCAATTGGGTTATAAATTTTTTATATAAGTCCCTTGTTAGACATGTCATTACCAAATATTTTTTCCCAGTCTGCGGCTTCCCTTTTTACCCTGTTGGAGAAGTTTTTGGATGTGCATAGGGATTTAATTCTTAGAAGGTCCCATTCATCTACTTTATCCTCTCCTGGTTGTAGATTTTCCAGGATGCTTGAAAGACTGTTGATGTTTTGGATTAGGATGTCTACAGTTCTTCCAAGATTTTTTTTAGTGTAGTTTATAGTCCTTGGTTTTAGTACTAGGTCCATAATCCATTTTGAATTGGCTTTTGTGCATGAAGTGAGGTATGGATCTTGCTTGAGTTTTCTACAAATAGTTTTTCCAATTTTGCCAGCACCATTTGTTAAAAAGGCTGTCATTTTCCCACTTAACTGATTTCATCTCCTTGTCAAAAATCAGTTGACCATAGGCTGATTTCTGGATTCTCAATTCTATTCCATTGATCTATGTGTCTGTCATTGTACCAGTATGTTGTCTTAACCACGTTGGCAGTGTAGTAGGATTTGAAATCAGGGAGTGAGATGCCTCCTACATTATTTATCTTTTTAAGGAGTACTTTGCTTATTTGCCTCTTTTTATTCCAAATGAAATTGGAGATTGCCTTTTCCATCTCGTTGAAGAATGGAATTGGTATTGGTATTTATATTGGAATTGCATTTAACGTGTAAATTGCCTTTGGTATTATTGTCATTTTCACAATATTGAGTCTTCCTATCCATGAGCAAGGAATATTCTTCCACCTCTCCAGTTCTCTTTTTGTTTCTTATAATAACGTTTTATAATTTTCTTTGAACAGATCCTTTCTGCCTCTGGTTAGGTTTACTCCTAAGTATTTAATCTTGTCATTAGCTATTGTGAAAAGTATTGTTTTTCTCAGATCCAGTTCTGGATTCTCTTTGTTACTGTAGAGAAATCCAATTGATTTTTGTATGTTGATCTTGTATCCTACCACTTTCCTGAACTGGTCAACTCTGTCCAGTAGTTTTCATGCTGAGTCTTTAGGGTTTTCTAACTATATTATCTGCATAGAGAGATAAATTTACCTCCTCTTTGCCACTTTTGATACTTCTTATTTCCTTCTCTTGCTTTTTGCTAGACATGATGCCATTCTTAAAGGATTGACCCTTCTTGATGACATGATCAAAGAATAAGAGACAAAGTCTTCCCATTGTTATTTATAAGGAATATTTTGGTTGCTCTTTAACGAAGACAAATTTGTTTACTCTTTTAATATCCCATGATATTTCAATATTCTTCACCAATACTACAATTCAAAGGCATCAATTCGTCCTGGGTCATCCTGTTCACTATCCAAATTTCACATGTTTCTAAAACAACTGAAAAGACAATACTTGAGGGAGGCATACTTCAAGCTTTACATTTAATTCCTTACTCTTTATCTCTTTAAAGAGGTCCTTTACTACAAATTAGTCAATTGTAATAAATAATTTTATATTATGACTATTGTTTCCATGGATGCTGACTGTGGATCCAAGTAAAATAAAATAATTGACAATTTCAACATAGTGATGATGACAATGGGTTGAATATATTGGAGATTGTGAGGATGGAATTGGCTAGGACAGTGTTCAGATCAGTTGTTCATTGGGTCGCTATGAGTTATACTAGACCCGTTGGCACCTAATAGCAACAGCAATAACATCTGTTTATTGTACTATTGCTGTTGTTCTTATTATTTTAGATGCCATTGAACCCACTACAACTTATAATGGTTTTATGAACAAAAGATTTGAATCTTGCCTTATCCTACACCATCTTTACAATGTCCAACTAACTCAAGTCGGTGTTTAGAGTCACTGTGTCAAACCATCTTGTTGTGGGACTTTCTCTCTTCCTTTCCCTCTCCACCTTCCCCAATATTATGTCTTTTTCCAAGGACTTGCCCTTCCTGACAACATGCCCAAGGTATGTGAGACAAAGTTCATCATCGTTGCCCCTAAGGAACAAATTAGTTCCACTTTCTCCAAGACAGTAGTTCATTTGACAGTCCATCACATATTCAGTACTCTTCTCCAACACTTTCTCCAACATCTTTTCTTATAATGATAATTTTATCTTAGGCATAAGGTAACTGAAAGAGAGTAAAACCCTCAATATAATGTATTGGCACAGTGAATGTAGCAATAGACTTGCACATGACACAAATCCTAAAGATGATGCAGAAATAGAGCAAGATTCATTCTATTGTTCATGGGGTTTCTGTGAGTTCTGTTCGACTCAATGTCAACTAACCACAATTCTGCAGATGTATCGATTATCCAGCATTAACCAAGTGAGATCAATATGACACTAGAAGAAAGCACCAGTGTCAAGAGTAAAAAGGGATTTAAAGATCCAATATTTAATGTTGGTTCAGCAGTAGGGATTTATTTTTTTTTTACTTTGAGATGTAATCCATATTGAAAACTGTAGCATTTTCCTTGTTTTCATTAAGTGCTTCAAATCCTTTTTATTTTCTGCAAGGAAGGTTATTTGCATATCACAGGTTGGTGAGGAATGTTCCTCCAAGCCAGATGTCACTTTTTTCTTCATATAGTCCAGTTTCTCAGATTATCTGTTCACAGATTGATTATCTACGGAAAAAAGACACAACTATGATGGAAACATTTCCTGATTTTAAACCAGTACTCCTTGCTCTGTTCAAATAAATTTCCTCCAAAAATGTGGTTATGTGCCATGAAGTCAACAACTCATAGCAACAATAAATGGCAGATCTCAACCTATTACCATCCTCATGATCTACAATGTGCTTGAGTCCATTATTATAGTCACTCTGTCAATTCATCTCATTGAGAGTCTTCCTCTCTTTCCCTGACCATTCACCTGTCCCAGTATTATGCTTTTTTTCCAGGTCTAAGCCCTTCTGACAACATGCCCAAAGTATGTGAGACAAAGTTTCACCATCCTTGCCTTTATGGAGCATGGTAGTTGCAATTCCTCCAAGACGGACCTATTTGTTATTTTAGGAAACCATGGCATATTCGGTATTCTCCACTACCACCAAAATTCAAGGGAATCAAGTCTTCTTCAGTCATCCTTATCCATTGTACAATTTTCTGATGCATGTGAAATAAATTAAAAGACTATGGTTTGAATTACGCACACGATAGTCTTCAAATTGACATCCTTGTTCTTTAGCAGACAGCAGATTTTTTTTCCAAAGCAAAATGTCTTTTTATCTTTTTGCCGCTATTAGGATGGATGTTAATTGTACACCCAAATAGAATTAAATAGCTCACAATTTCAGTCTTTATCGATCTATCACAATGTTGTCATTGGCCCAGTAGTGAGGATTTTTGTTTTCCTGATGTTCAGATGTTATTCATATTAAAGGCTTTAACATTTGCTCTTCTGCAGAAAATGTTTTCAATCTTATTTCTCAGCAAACAAGGTTGTGCCATCTGCATAATCATATTGTTGATGAGCCTTCCTCCAACTTGTTGCCACATTCTTCTTCATGTAGTCCAGCTTTGAGAATGATTTTTTCCTCAGCATATAGATTGAATAGGAATGGGAAAAGGATACATACCTGACATACTTCTTTCCTAATATTAAACCATGCAGTGGTCCCTTGCTCTATTCACACACAGCTTCTTGGTCTCATTCAAACACAAGTAATGTTTCATTCAAACACAACTAAGTGTTCTGGGATTCCTATTCTTCTCAATGTTAGCCATAATTTGTTATGATCCACATAGCCAAATGCTTTTACATCGTCACTAAAACACAAATAAGCAACCTTCTGGATTCTCTGCTTTCAGTCAAGTCCAACTGACAACAGTAGAGATCTGACTTTGCCAAAGTCTCTTCTGAATCCAGATTGGCTATCTGGCAGTTCCTTCTTGTATTAGTCATTTCTTTTCTTTTTTTTTTGTCTTAATGTTTGGCCTCATTTAATACCTTAAGAGAGAGCTTAGAGGTTTTGAAGAGAAGGAAGCCTTTATTTCCTTGTTTCATACAAAGCTGGCAGAGTTGATGACTTTTTGGTTATTAGTCAAAGAGACTAAATCCCATATCCTCGTCTGACTCCTCCGACTCTTCCTTTGCTTCCACCTTGGCTGGGGCCGCAGCAGCAACAGGAGCAGCAGTTGTAGTGGTGGCAGCCACAGGGGCAGCAGTCACAAATGTAGATGGATCAGCCAGGAAAGCCTTGACCTTTTCAGCTAGTGGGAAAGTGTACTCAGTCTCCACAGACAAAGCCAGGACTCGCTTGTACCCACTGATGATGGAATGTGGTATTGAGGCCACAGTTGGGTAACCAATCTGCAGACATACACTGGCAACATTGTGGACACCCTCCAGGAAGCAGGTATGTAGAGTCTCCTCTGTGATGTCAAGCACTTCAAGATTGTAGATGGTGCCGTTGTCAAACACCTGCTGAATGATCAACCAAAGGAGAAGGGAGAGATGTTTAACAGGGTGGCCTCGCTGACTCCCACCTTGTCTCCAGTATTAATCAGCTGCACATCACTCAGGATTTCAATGGTGTCTCTGGAGATCTTAGTGGTGATGCCCACAGCCTGGAAGAAGGAGGTCTTCTACAGGCCCAGACCAGTGTTCTGGGCCAGCACGGTAACCTCACATGGAGCAGTTGCACCAGCACAGGCAGCAGCCAACACCTTGTTGGCCAGCAGCATGTCCCTAATCTCAGTGAGACCCTCTTTGGTGAACACAAAACCCACATTCCCCCAGATGTGAGGCAGCAGCTTCTCCAAGGCCGGGTTGATGTCCAGGTGGCCCCGGATGGCCTTGCACATCATGGTGTTCTTGGCCTTCCTGCAGAGGGACATGTGCATCTGCTGCATCTGTGTGGAGCCCACATTGTTTGCACCCACAATGAAGCATTTCGGGTAATCATGCAGAAGTTGGATGATTTTAAGGGAGTAGTTGGACTTCCAGGTCACCGTGTCTTTCCTAGGCATCACAGCGGTGCATCAGGAATTGCCAGACGGGGTTTAAAGACAATGTCACTCACACGAGGACACTTGGTGAGAGAGAAGCTTTATTAGACATTTCTTAATAATCTTCAGCAAGGTTTTATTTGCATGTGATATTAATGATGTTGTTGTTGTTGTTACGTGCCATTGAGTTACCTGTGACTCATAGCAACCCTTTATACAACAGCTCTGAACCTTGCTCTATCCTGAGACAATCTCATCGTGTCTGACAGACCAAATGCCATATCGTTAGTCACTGAGTCAATCCATCTTTTCCAGGCTCTTCCTCTTCTTTCTCTCCCTACCCTTCCACGTCCTTCTCCAATAACTGGTCTCTCCTGGGCACGTGATCAAAGTATGTGAGACTGAGCTTCAAAATCCTTGCCTCCAGGGAGCAGCCTGGTTCCACCCTCTCCAAGACAGACCTGTTTATTCTCCTGGTAGTCCACAGTATGCTCAACACTCTTCTCCACCACCACAACTACAAAGAATTGATCTCTTCCATCGTCCTTAGTTATTATCCAGCTACCTGACATGAAGCAAGAATTTGCAAAGGCCATGGTCTGGATCAGGTACACTTTAATATCCAGACTGACATCGTTGTTCTTCAGTACTTTAGAGAGGTCCCTGACAGCAGAATTTTCCAGTACAATTTGTCTTTTGATTTCCTGACTGCTAATGCCAAGAGTGTTGATTATGGAACCAAGTAAACTGAAGTTATTAACAATCTCAATGTCCTTTTCATATGTCATGAAGTTGTCACTTTTAGAGAATTTCCACATTCGGTTGGTCCACCTTTCTCAGAAATGAAAACAAATGTGGATCTCTTCCACTCATTTGGCCAGGCAGTTGTCCTCCAAATTTCTTCACACAGACTAATGAGCATGTCCTCATAGATAAAAAGACTAAATAGTGTAGAAAAGCTAATACTGCTCAAAACAGTCTATATACAATGCAATATTAACCCACAATCCATCAACATACTATAAAAAGTTTGAAAACCGATCACTCACCTTATGTAGAAAGAAAAGAATCCCCATGAGAGAAGCACTTCTGAAGGAGAACAGAGTAGGAGGTATCACACATCCTTATTTCAAATTCTAGTTGGCTACTGTTTCTATGAATGTTAGTTATGGATGTAAGTAAAAAGAAATCCATACGACTCCAATCTTTCTTCTGTTTATTAAGATGTTGACTATTGGTCCAGTCATAAGGTTTAGTTTGGTTTTTGTTGTTGTTGTTGTTGTTATGTTGAAGTATATACATGCTTGGGAGGATGGAAGAACAGCACAGGAGAGGAAGACCCTCGATTAGATGGATTGATTCAATGACTGGGGGAATGGGGATAAGGATGCTGGAGACAGTGAGATTGGCACAGGATAAAGCATGGTTTGAGGCTGTTGTGTATGTGTATAGGGTCATTATGAGTCACAGGCGACTCAACAGCACATAACAACAACTATATACATAACTATATATATATATATATCACTATATATATATATCCATAGTGACCCTATGCACAATAGATCTGAAACCTGCCCTGTCCTGTGTGCCATTCTCACACTTTCTAACACACTCTCATTCACTGCAACAGTCTCTGTGTCAATCCATCTAGTTGAGTGTCTTCCTCTCTTTCATGATCTTTCCAAGCATGGTATCTATCTCCAAGGACTCACCTCTCTTAAAAGCATGTTCAAAGTATGTAAAACAAAGCTTTACCATCTTTGCCTCCACGGAGCACTCCGGCTGCACTTTCTCCAAGACATACTTTTTTTGTTCTTTTGGAAGTCTATGGGATATTCAATACTCTTCTTCAACACCCCAGTTCAAAGGCATCAGTTCTTCTTCTGTCATCCTTATTCACTGTCCAGCTCTCAGATGCATAGCAAGTGATTGTAATGAATCAGACAAACTTTAGTCTTCAAACTGACATCATTGCTCCTCAATAACTTGGAGAGGTCCCTAAGTGCAGACTTCCTCAGTGAAGTACGTCTCCTGATTTTCTGACTGCTGATACCAAGGGTGCTGGTTATGGATTCAAGTAAGATGAAGTTGTTGACAATCTTTTCCCCATCTATGTTGCCTATAGGTCCAGTGATAAGAATTTTTGTTTTCTTAACGTTAAGATGCAGTCCATATTGAAGGCTGTATTCTTTGATATTCTGCAGCAAGTGCTTCAAGTACTCCTCACTTTCAGCAAGCAAGGTTGTGTCATCTGCATAACAAATATTATTGAGGAGACTTCTTCCAATTCTGATGCCACTTGCCTCTTCATAGAGTCCATCTTCTCAAATAATTTTCTCATCATACAGATTGAATAGGTATGAAAAGAGGATCCAAACCTCTTAATTTTAAACCATATAGTATTTCCTTGCTTTCTTAGCACAATAGCCTCTTCTTGGTCTAGATAGAGGTTTCAGATGAACACAATTAAGTAGTCTGGGATTCCTGTTCTTCTCAATGCTACTCATAACTTGTTAAGATCTACACAGTCAAATGTCTTTGCATCATCAATATAGCATAAATATTCTTCTGGAATTCTTTACTTTCAGCTAAGATTCATCTGACATCAGAAATGATATCTCTAATGCCATGGCCTCTTTAAATCCTGCTTGAACTTCTGGTAGTTCTCAATCTATGTACTGTTCTATACCTTTTTTAATGATCTCCAGCAGTATTTTTCTTGTGTACAATATTAATCATATTATTCAATAGTTTCCATATTCTCTTGGATCACCTTTTTTTTAAAAATCCAATTCTTTATTTTATGGTTGAAGAAATGGAGCTTTAAGAGATAAGAGATTTGCTCAAAGTCACAAAGCTAATAGTGGCAAATATGAAAGGAACAGTTTCTGTGACCCTCATTGACTCCAGTCTTATTTTACAATTATCACACCATTTCTCCTTTATAGCAGGTCCCTCATTAGTAGTGATAAAGATGACCACTACACCTGCAAACTCAAGATCAAATTTTGAAGGAATCTTCTTTGACTACAGTTGACCCCATTTAAAATGGGCTGGGGGAGGTCTGCCTGATGAAGGCGAAGTCTCAGCACAGGTGCTCCCCTCATGAAGTTCAGTTCTGATCAGTCACTACTCAAGGCATCTACCCCACTTCCTCTCCTGTGGGGAGGAGACTAAAGGGCACTTTTTGAATGCTTTGATATTTCTTAGGGAAAAAAAAACACCAAACAAACCAGAATGCTTTGGCTTTGTTTACCAACACTCCATGAAACAGACCAAGACTTTCAAGTAGCTTTTTTCCTTTCTCTCCAGCTGTAATGGCTAAACCATTTTCCCTGTCAAACTCCTACTACGCTAATCTTGATTTAAAAAAAAAATTGTTGCCATCATCCACAAGCCAGGCTGCTCCTTGGAGGCAAGGAGTCTGAAACTTCGTTTGATATACTATGGACATGCTGCAAGGCGGGATCAGTCCTTGGAGAGGGACGTCATGTTTGGGAGGGTGGAGGAACAGCACAGGAGAGGAAGACCCTCAATGAGATGGATTGAGTCTGTCACTGGGGTAATGGAGATAGGCATGCCAGAGTCAATAAGATTGGCAAGGGATAGAGCAGGGTTTAGGGCTGTTGTACATAGGGTCACTATGAGTCGCAAGCGACTTGTCGGCACATAACAACAACATAATCCACAGTGGAGAACTTCCGAGAATTTCAGGAACAGGCTACATTTAAGACCACTGGTTCTTTTGGAATTTTTTTCTACAGATGTTTGGTTACACCCAAAGCAGTTTTTAACTAAAGATGAGACGATAAAGGCTAGAAGCATAAGTATTTGTAGATAAAAATAGTTTTTTCACCTTTGTATTAGCAGTAAGCAGATTTCTGATGCTTGGAGAACAGGGTCTTCAGTTACTGATAAGACATTAATTACTGTGTTTTTCCTTCAACTATGGGTTGGGATGGGGAGATTATACTGCAACCTTCAGTTCTGTGTTTAAATGTAGAAGGGCAAGGCCTACCAGCAGTGTCAGCTGATCAGTTCATTCTTTCTGTGGAGTTGAGTTTTTTCAGATATGGCTGATGTATCACAAAAAGAACATCTTATATAAATTCGTGTAACTAGGGAACTATTCAGATTGGTAACATATTTCACTGGATGGTGAGTCATTCTACTGCTATAAGAGATAATGACCACATACTTCACTGGTTTTTAAATATAATAAAATTCAAGTCTAATGAGAAACCAGGGAGCTCTGGTGGCCTAGTGGGTAAGGAGTTGCACTGCCAACCCAAAGGCACATGGTTCAAATCCACCAGCTGCTCTGTGGGAGAAAGAAGGGCAATCTCTTCCTGTGTGAGTTCCAGTCTTTGAAAACCCACGCTGGAGGGTCAGCTATGAGTTGGTTCCAATTCAATGGCACTTAACAACAACAATAACAAGAAAACAAAGGCTTCCAGGCTTGCAAACAGTATCTAAATGAAGGAGCTTCTCTGGCTGTCCTTGTGAACATGACCTTCTGGATCCTCTAAAAGAATTATGGAACAGAGTTGGAACTAAGTTAGTTTTGGCAGTGATTTTTTAGACTCTATGTCCTTACTCCACAAAGGAGCACGAGACATCTACAGTAGCTGATTGGTTTTTTTCCTTCTCCTTAAAACGATGTTGCATACTCAGGAACATTCTCAAGGTTGATATTCACTTCAGCATGGCTCTGTGTTCTCCTCTAGCTATGTGAGAGGAGAACCCATACTGATCATGACTTCGATAACCACACATGTTACACTCAAAAGGATCGCGGAAGCCATGGCAGCCCACGTGAATAGTGAACATCACATAGTCCAGGAAGAGGACACGACAGTGTTCACAACGATACACATCCATCACCTCCCCTTCTTTGTTGATCACTTTGATGGAGTCTCTTGGGCAGATGGGTGGGGGCTTGAGGAGTTCATAAGCGCGGGGGACCTCCTTCAAGAGTGGCATCCCATTGCGGGTCCGAGGAAGGACCATGTGGTTTTGTTGGTAAATGTGATTCTGGCGTTCTTCGTGGTTGCTGTCAGTGTCTGTGGAGTCATGGCCACTGTTGTTGGGAGAGAGGCCTCTTTCAGAAGGCATGTTCTTTTCTGACAGGTGCATATTCTTCTTCTCCAGGTCCTGGGGGTACCATTAGGCATCTCAGTACTGGTAAGGGGGATGGGGTACATGTTGCTGATAAATGGAACCATCTCTGAGGTAGGAGCAGGTGGTGTCTGGACTAAGGGGCGCAGGGCTTCTGCACCAAGATAGCTGATGGCGTTATTGATGGTTTGGTCCATCATTCTTGTTTGTATTATCTCACTCTCTTTCTCATACATATAGCTAGAATTATAGCTGGTGTCAAAGCAGTGGCGCTTCTCACCAATGAACTTTTGAGGCATTGAGCTTTTTCGTTTTGCCACATTGCTTGCTAATCTGTCCAGAACAAGAGCTCTTTCAGTTCCCATCTCTGCTTTGATATGTCTTGTCTCCACACTTGCAGAATCTCCCAGCTCAGTGCTCTGAAGAAATGTTCGGCAGTGCTCCTTGTGCTCCTCAAGGGAACTCCTTTGCTTGTAACTCCTTCCGCAAAACTCACATTTGTAGGGTTTCTCAACAGAATGTGTCCTAAGATGACCTGTGAGTGCATCTCTTCGTTGGCATGCGTAGTTGCAGAGGTGACACTTAAAAGGTTTTTCCCCTGTGTGTAGTTTAACGTGGCGGAGGAGGTTACCTTTCTGAGTAAAAGATGCCCCACACTGATTACACTGAAATGGGCGTTCACCTCCTGTATCTTCATCTTCATTGCTTGGACCTTCAGCACTGTCCACATTTTCTATTTCATGGGGCTTGCTTAAACTGTAGTCATTCAAATTCATGGGACCTTCTATGGGTGCAGACTGTTCCTGAGTAGTTTGTAGTTCCACATTTGGTTGTATATCTTCCATCTCGCAGGCGGGCTGGGGGGCGGCTGCCGCTTGCCTGGATCACTTTTTTAGGGAATGGGAACAAATATGGATCTCCTCCAGTCAGTTGGCCAGAAAGCTGTCCTCCAAATTTCTGAATTTCCTAGCATACACTGGTGAGCACATCCAGGGCTGGATTTGTTAGTTGGTCAAATTGTATTTCACAGATTCCTGGGATCTTAGATCTTGTCAATGCCTGCAGGGCAGCTTCAACTTCTTCCTTCATTAATATTGGCTCTTATTCATATGATACTTCCTGAGATTTTTCAGTGTCAGACAATTATTTTTGGCACAGTGAGTATGTAGTCCTTCTATCTTCTTTTGATGCTTCTTGGATCACTCAACATATAGCATCTTTCAGTATTGCAAAAAGAGGCTTAAATTTGTTTTTCAAGTCTGCTGAAAATCCTATGAATAGTAGAGGAACATAGAGGGTTAAAGAATTAGAGGTTGAGCCTAGATTTGAAGTCAATCAAAATAAGGAAAAATAGTAGCAAACATTCTTAAATAATTGGAGTGTGGAATGTACGGAGCATATATTTTGGAAAACAAGAAGTTGTGAAAGATTAAATAGGACACATGAACGTGAACATTCTAGGCATTAGTGAGATGAGATGGACTGGCTTTGGCCACTTTGAATCAGACAATCACATGGTATACTATACTGGAAATGAAAAACAGGGAAAAAATGGTGTTGCATTCATAAGTAAAAGGCTATTTTAAGTTCTATCCTGAAGTACAGTGTTATGAGTGATAGGATATTATCCATATACATACAAGAAAGGCCTGTTAAAATGAATATTATTCAAATAAACATAGTCCAAAGAGGAGAGATTGAAAAATTTTTTACCAAATCTTACAGTTCAAAATTGATCAAACATGCAGCTGGGATTCCTTAATGATAATTTGTGACTAGAATGCAAAAATTGGAAACAATGAAGATGGAATAGTAGTCTGAAAGTATGGACTTGATGACAAAAATGAGGCTGGAAATAGAATGATTGAATTTTGTGTGTTCAATGTTCTACATGTTAAAATCATGTAGCATTCTTGGTCTGTGGACAAGTTTTGCATGAGCCATATTATGACACTCCTATTATACTAAATATTATCCATAATTAGAAGAATGGGATAGCCTTTGCCTATTAAATAAAATATAGGGTAACATATTTCTGATAGTCTAACATCAGCAATATATTACCCATTCCACATCCTGTTCTCAATGCAGCTTAAATTTTTTTTTTAATAGTTTTAATGGCTTGGAGTCATCTCACATACTTTGGGTATATTGCTAGGAGAGGCATCATGCTTGGAAAGGCAGAGGAACATAAAAAAGAGAGGAAGACCCTCAACCAGGTGGACTGACACAGTAACTACAGCAGTGAGCTTGAGTGTGTGAGAGATTGCGAAGGTGGCACAGGATAGGACAAGGTACAGATCTATTGTTCATAGGGTCACTATGAGTTATACTTAACTTGATGGTACCCAACAACAATAAAAATGGCTTTTAAAAAATGAGCATGAAAATAAATCTTTATTATCCAGTAAGAGAAAGTAAAATTCACAGTTTCAGCTTTGACAAAGTGAACTACGAGGCAAATTTATATATATCAGATTCAAGTAATTTTCAACTTTTGGGCTATCTCAAAAGCTTGCAACATACCAGATATTGCTGTATTCCTTGCTCACATGAATGCCAACAACTAACAGTGAATCAAAGTTGCATAATTTGCATAGTTTTTGTTTAATAACAGGTTTTTTTCTGTAATGTTCCTAAAAATAAGGAGATTTATAGCTGATGTCATATGTAAAAAAAATAAAATAAACTCTTATAAACACACTGATTTGGATGTAAATTGCATTCTCATTAGGGGCCAGCAGTCCATATGAACTAAATAATAGTAGCCTCTAGGTAGTTAGTAGGTTTGCTTGCTGTTGTTGCTGTTGTTAGGTGTTTTTTAGTTGAGTACAAACTATAGCAACCCTATGAACAACAGATCTGTATTCTGTCCTATGCTGTGTCATCCTCACACATTTTTAACAGCCTTGAGTCCACTGCCTTTAATCCATTTGGTTAAGAGTTTTTTGTTGTTGTTTTTTTTCTTTTGTCAACCTTCCACCTTTCCAAACATAATGTCTCTCTCTCAGGAATAGATTCCCCCAGAAACATGCCCCAAGTATGTAAGATGAAGCATTATAATCTTTGCCTCTAAAAAGCATGCAGGCTTCCACTTTCTCTAAGACTTTTATGTTTTTTTTCTTTATTCAGTGCTCTTCTCCAACACTATACAGCTCAAAGACATCAATTTTTCCTACTCATTATCCAGCTCTCAGATGCATAGCAAGTGATTTAAAAGGTAATGGCCTGAATTAGGCACCCTTAGTCCTCAAATTGACATCATTGTGCCTCAATAATTTGGAAAGGTCACTGGATGCAAGCTTTCCCAGTGAAATACATCTCCTGATCATCTGACTGCTGGTACCAAGTATGCTGATTGTGGGTCCAGGTAGTTGTGGATCCAGGTTTGCCTAGAAATATAAAATTATACTACATATTAGCACCATTGCAGAATTTCTTAGCATCTTAAGATCAGAAATGCCGGCACACGTTTCACTCACCATTAAAGAATATCTTTTCCTTAAAATATCATGTGAGTAAGTGATTAGATGAATAAATGTAGTCCAAGTAAACAATTCTCATACTGTATAATTTCTGTTAAAAGTACGCAGAAGAACCAATCAATTAGACACTTTAAGATTTTTTCCCAATTTTTAAAATTACACATTACCATACATAAGCAGTAAAATAATTAACAAAACCTGAGTAACCTCTGGAACAAAATTAAATTCCATTGAAATATATGGCAGATTTAAAAAAATATTCTAGGAAACCTGTTTATCAATCTCTATATCAGATTATGTTAAGTGGTAATGCTCCCTCCTATTCAAGGAATTCATTGTTAACCTCATTTTCTAATGGTTGTGTCTCATTGATTGGAGGAGGAAGATCACTTGTCACCTTTTGTGGAACCCTCATATATCCACATTAGTGCAGAATCAATACCAACACAAAAGATTTTAAAACAGTAATATTTTTTGTTTGCAGTTCATGGGTAGTGTTGCTGTTGCAAATTTATGAAATAAAATGGTCTCCTTTCCAAACTCCAAAATTGAAGTACTCCTGTCGGTTGCTTATATGAATTTGATTTTTATTTGGGGATCTTTCAAATATACAAGTCATATTAAGGGCAAGATATTTGTTTTACAGGAAAAGTAAGTAAATATAATGCATTTGTGAAATCAATCTATTCAACCCACAGTGATGGAGGAGGAAGAAAAGTCCATGCCATAGATAACTACTTCGCTGGACATAATTTTTCTATCAGGAATAAGCTTAAACAATTTTCAACAATTAGGTATTAACTTTCCTTTTAAAATGGAAAGATCACATAACTGAAAGGATGAATCAAGTATAATTTGAACCTAATGAATCATGCATCACAGCAGGAGTAAGGGTAATTAACCAAAATTCTATGAATCTGTTCAAGTACTGATATTCTTATATAAAGATTTAGCATAATAACAGCTATAATGAGAATTGAGAATATTTTTACCCAAATGAAAATATCAATACTAAGTTAAAATACATAACTAGCATTGCCCACAGCATAAAATTCGACAAATCAAGTTTATATGTCTTAGCTGACAATGAATGAAAATGCGAAGACATTAAAACTAATTTTTATACTCAATATTTAAAATCACCATGTAATTAGAGGAACATCTAAATATTTAACTAAAAATGCAAATTAAGTTAAAGCTTTAAACTCATACACACTCTTCACAATTATATTTCAAGTTTGTAAATATATTTTTGAAAGCAGAAATACAAAAGTATTTATGAAGAATGCATAATCTCTGAAACTTGTCAACATCACTGTGAAGGGCATCATCCTCACTCAGCAGCTACGTGGAAAGTCTAATAATGAGTACCATCCATTCAAACACTAATAAAGGTCGAGAAGCCATGGAATGGGTAATGCACAAATTAAATGCTGAGACTGAAGAATTGATGGCAGTGACACGTGGCATGCGGCAGGCCCAAGTTTCCAAGCCAGCAGTGTATGTATTGGTTATTTAAGAACTACAACTCTGTTTTAGGTGGACTTTTTTTTTTTTTAAGTAAGCTGGAGAGTATCTATGTGACTTTTGATCAAAAGTGGCAAAGTTTAACAGGGCAGCAAGTAATAGATGTTGGAGAGGATGTGGCAAGAAAAGAACTCTTATACATTATTGGTGGGATTGTAAAATGGTGTAACCATTCTGGAAGGCAATTTGGTGCTTCCTCAAAAAGCTGAACATAGAAATTTAATATGACCCAGCTATTCCACTACTTAGAATATACCCTGAGAATATGAGAACTGAGGCATAAACTGAGATTTGTACACCAATGTTTATAGCAGCATTATTCACCCTCACAAGAACATGGAAACAGCCTAAATGTCCAATCACAAACAAATGAATTGAGAAATTATAGTACATTCACACAATGGAATACTATGCAGTACGCAGGAACAATAACTTTGTAAATTATATATGACTGGAAAGCATTATACTGAGTGAACTAACTCAGTCCCGGTGAGGCTGGAAGCAGAGGGATGTAAATGTAGAGGGGGTAGAGGGGATTAATCATTGGCTTGTACAATTTGATGGGTGGGGAGGTGAGGGAAATTGAAAGATTTTGTTTGAATTTGTATTAGAATTATGTAAATAAACTAATTTTAAAAAAAACCACAAAGAGGAGCAGGGCTTCAGACTAAGAAATCATTGAAAATAGTGTTGTTTGAGTCCAATCTGAAATATCTAATGTTGCTGTGAAAATTTAATGATTATTGAAAAAGTGCACTAAAATTAATATCATCCTACTGAGTCTCCTAGAAGTAAAGGGTGAAGCTTCCAGGGTGTGGAAATTCTGCTGGGCTTTGACCAACCCACAACACAGCCAAGTCACTCTGGGTCCACAGGCTGACAGCGCTCTGCAGCACGCACTGAGAAACTCACTTTAGAAGAGAAATTGGGACTTTTCAAAGCTATATTGATTTGCCTAAATTTTCTTACTCTGTTAAAATCACAGTGTTTTGATTCAGTATTTCAGTGAGGTTTTCTGAGAGAAAATTCTCACCAAAGTAATCTGTAATTCCAACAAGATAGGATAAAGAATACTTTATTGGTTTGCCAATATTTCATAACTTAGTAAAAATGTATTACCCATTAATTAATTAATTGTGTCTGTAATGCCTTCAGGGTCTTACGATTTCGTGTGCTCTATGTGAACTGGTTAGGTTAACTGAAAAGTAGTCATGACTTGAATTCTGCAGCACTCTAAGATTCACAGAGCAGCTGTACACATCTTTTAGCAATTCACATGTGCATAACTTAGAGATCACCCCAGCGTCCAGATCACGGCTCTGTGGTTGCTAATACCTGATGTGTCACGTTGCTTAAATACAATGACTTTTTATGTAATTGTCACCACTAAACTTTCTTTACACAAAGAGCTGTATATCATTGAAATTACTCAAACACTGTCTTGATCTGAAGCTTAAATTCCAGGTAATTAATATTTTTAATAACACAGCAGGGTGTAGGAGGTGGGGGGAGAGGAAGAAAAAAGAATAAAGGAAGGGGGGGGGAACCCAAAAGGATTGACCTAAATTAAGCACTGATTGAACTGTGCTGCAGCTCTCCTTTAGGAGAAATCCTTGTATGGGCTGCCACCGGGCAGCTGCAGTCAGAAAACAATCTAATAAATGTATTTTGTCCCATATTTTGAAGCAGAGCACTACATTAATGGAACAGCACTAATACCTACAATACTTGAAATCATTGCATTGTTTCTTTTAAAAGGTAATTGATTAGTTCTTGCCTTTCTTTTAAATAACAATTTGCTAACTAGCCTGGTTTCCTAGATAAAGACAATCAAATGTATGTCCACAAACCAGAGATCAGATATACCAAGTTATTAAAAATTATTGAGGTTTTGTATTGAAAATAATATTTCTGGATGTGCTCACCAAGTTGTGCCAAGAAATCTGGAGAACAACCACCTGGCAAAGTGACTGGAAGAGATCTATATTTGTTCCCATTCCAAAGAAGGGTGACCAGACAGTGTGGAAATTATCAAACAATATCATTAACATCACATGCAAGCAAGATTCTACTGGAAAATTATCAAAAAATGACTTGAGGAGCACATCAGCAGAGAACTGCCAGATGTGCAGGCTGGGTTAGAAGTGGCCATGATACAAGAGATATAATAGCTAATGTTAGATGGATCTTGGATGAAAGCAGAGAGTACCAGAGGAAGTCTATTGACTATGCAAAGGCTTTTGACTGGATCACAACAAACTGTGGCTGATGCTTAGAAGAATGGGAATTCCAGAACATTAGATTGTGCTTATGTGAAGCCTATACTTGGACCAGGAGGCAGTCATCAGAATGGAGTAAGGAGACACTGCATCATTCAAAATCAGAAAAGGTGTACGCCAGGGATGTATTCTGTCTCCATACATTTTCAATCTGTATGTGAAACAGATCATCCAAGAGGCTGGACTGTATGAGGAGGAATATGGCATCAGGACTGGAGGAAGATCCATCAACAATCTGTGTAATGTAGATGACACTACCCTGCTTACTGAAACTGAAAAGGTCCTGAAGCACTTGCTGCAGAAGGTCAAGGACTACAGCCTTCAATATGGATTGAAGCTCAACATCAAGAAAACAAAGATTCTTACTATTGGACCAATTGGCAGTTTGCTTGGCTCCATAAGCCAGAAAATCAAGAGATGAATTGCATTGGGAAAGTCAGCTGTCAGGGACCTCTCCAAACCACTGAAGAACAACGACATCAGTCTGGAGACTAAAGTGTGCCTTATCCAGGCCATAGTCTTTGCAATTGCTTGCTATGCATCAGAGACCTGGACAGTGACTAGGGATGATAGAGAATTGATGCCTTTGAGCTGTAGTGCTGGAGAAGAGTACTGAATATACCATGGACTGCAGGAACAAATAGGTTTGTCCTAGAGAGGGTGAAACCAGGCTGCTCCTTGGAGGCCAGGATTCTGACGCTTCATCTGACATACTTTGGACATGTTACAAGGAGAAACTGGTCCTTGGAGAGGGACATCATGTTTGGGAGGGTGGAGGGACAGTGCAGGAGAGGGAGACCTTCAATAAGATGGATTGATTCAGTCTCTGGGGAAATCAGAGTAGGTGTGTCAGAGACTGTGAGGTTGTTGCAGGATAAAGTAGGCTTTAGTGTTGTTGTACATAGGGTCGTTACGAGTCGCAAGCGACTCAACAGCACATAACAACAAGGTTTCTTAGAAGTTTTGTAAAAGCAAGTTAAATCCGTAAAGGTTCTTATTATTTTTTTGTACTTAGAGATGGTTTTTACAACTGAAATTAACATTTCAGCTAAACAAAACATTGCTGAATACAGTTATTTGATATGTTATTTTGTGTAATTTCTGTAAATTGTTATGGAAAAAGTGTAATGTCCTAATAATAAAAACATTTCAAAGATAGTTATCTTTCAAAAATAACTAATAATTTTACTTTGGCCTATTAAAATACAAATATTCAGGAAGCACTTGCATTCAGAGGCCCAAACTGGACTAAACTATAAGTTAATAAATACCTAGGCTTATTGAACATCTATTTAATATTAAAAATGTAAGTTACATGAATGAAAAGAAGCCTTTCTTATTAATAAAACCTTGCTATTAACAAAATAAAAGAAAAAATTCCCGCTACCTATACATGTCTAAATATAAAAACCCATGACCATATTTGCTACTTCTGTGCTACATCTTTCACAGTTGCTTTTCAATACAGATACAATTCAGTCTTAAGTGTGAATGGTATGAATGAGTTTTCCTTTTCACTTGATAATCATTTGGGATTCTAAAGCACGCAAAGCCCTATAAAAGGGGAATACGTGAAGAAGTCAGGGTTGTCTTTATGGTATCTTGGGATAAGCCAGTGCTGGGAATGCCTCTGCAACTACTGCAGAAACACTTGCAAACCTGCTACCACCATGCCCAAATCCTCCTGTCCCTCCCCTGCCACCACGTCCTAGGTGGCCAAGGTTTCCAAAATTAATCACCAGCTAAGACATTCTATCAACATGAACATCTTCACTCTTCAATTTGTGAAGAACAAACCTATGCTTCCACTGCACATCTGCACCTCTATTTAATTTTCAGATATTCATTCTACTTTAGTCTGGGCTTTATTTTTAATAGCCAGCCTTCCACTAAGGAGCCCTGATAACTAAGTGGAAAGAAGCTGTGCTGCATTCTTAAAGGCACCAGGTTTGAATCCACCTGCAGGAGAAGGATGGATAATCTCCCTTCCAATTAACAGCTTCTTAAAACCCATTGGAGGATCATCAGCTTCCAGTCAACTCAAAAACACATCAACAAAAATTAGTTATCTCTTTTGGACCTTTGATTTTCCTTATTCCTAGTGCCTGCCATTAGAGGTTCTGCACCTACAGGCATTTGTTGGTCATATTTGATAGTCAGTGCATTCATCTGTGGCTGCTCCCCAGCCATGAGACCTGCTACCTCCACCTTGGACTACATGCTTCCAGCCAGATCAATCACATCCGCTATGTCTAGCAAATTCACATTTTCATGATAATCAAATTCATTTCTCTGGCCCACTCCATATCTACGGCCTCCCTGACTTCTCCCTGGCCTCCACAGGCACCCCAGGCCTCACATAGCCTGGCTGGTAATTGCTCCACACCTGGAATCTCTCCTCTTTCACCTTTTCCTTCAGGCGTTTTGTCAATAGTCTTTCCAAGGGATCAATGAAAGAGAGAATGACTCTCAGAGAGATGGATAGGGAAGATAACTCTAGCAATGAGCTCAAGTTTATCAGAGATGTGAGGATAGCATAGGATAGGTCAGGATTCAGGCTTGTTATTCATAGAGATGCTATGAGTCATACTCAACTGGACAGCACCCAACAAATACAACACCAACCACAATATTGTTGAATAATTTTTACATTTCATCAGATCACTTTTTTTTTTTGAGAGAGCATGTGTATGGTTCTCTTCTAAGGCATGCTAAGTAATTGTCTTCCAAATTTCTTACCATGGGTGAATAAGTACTTCCAGCATTGCATCTTTTTGTTTAACACTGGAATTATGTCCCTTTCCAAGAAATAGCCTCACCTAGCAATATGCCCAAAGTATGGTGAGAGTAAGCTTTGTCATCCTTTCCCCCACGAAGCACTCTGGCTGCACTTTTCCCAAGACATATCAGTTTGCTCTAACACTATAGTGAGAATTGTGTACATTCCTAAAACCTTATTTTTCATTATTGCTTTCAATGAAGGTTAGGTTTCTATGTTATCTCTCAAAATAGTTAAAGGTTGATCAATTCTTTTTGGTAGTGACCAGATATTCTTTTTTTTTCTCACATTCTTTTGAAGCTTCCTCTATTTTGCTCATAGAATTTGTCAATGTTGTACTTCTAGGCTTGATCTCTTTTTTTTCCCTTAAGTTCATTCAACTTTAGAAATGCCAAGTATGTTCTTCCATTTTGGTTTTCTAACTCTAGGTCTTTGCACATTTCATTTTGTTGTTGTTATGTGCCATTATGTTAAGACTCATAGCAACTTTATGCACAATAGACTTGAACCCTCTTCTATCCTGTGCCATTCTCACACTACCTGACACACAAAAGCCCATTGCAGGAGTCACTGTGTCAATCCACCTGGTTAAGGGTCTTCCTCTCCCTTGCTGATCCTCCACCTTTCCCAGAATCACATCACTTTCCAAGGAATAGCCCCTCCTAGCAACATGCCCAAAGTATGTGACGCGAAGCCTCATTATTCATTCCTCCAAACAGCACTCTGGCTGTACCCTCCGCAAGACATATGTCTGTTTTCTTGTTCGTCCATAGGATGAATGCTCAGTGCTCTTCTCTAATACCACAGCTCAAAGGTATCAATTCTTTTTCTGTCATCCTTATTTATTGTCCAGCTCTCAGATTCATAGCAAGTAATCAGAAAGACTATGGCTTGAATCAGACACACCTTGGTCCTCAAACTGACGTTATTACTCCTCAATAATTTCGAGAGGTCTCCAACTGCATATTTCCCCAGTGCAATGTGTCTCCTTAGTTCCTGACTGCTGGTAAAGATAGATGTTAAGTGTGGATCCAAGCAAGATGAAACTATTGACAGTTTAAATCTCTTCTCCATCCACCATGATGTTGCCTATCAGTCCAGTGGTAAGAACCTTCGTTTTCTTGACACTGAGATGCAATCCAAACTGAAGGCTGCATTTCTTGTTCTTCTATAACAAGTGCTTCAAGTCCTCATTTTCAGCAGGCAAGGTTGTGCCATCTGCATAACTTAGGTTATCGGTGAATCTCCCCTCAATCCTAATGCCACACTCCTCTTCGTAGACTCCAGCTTCTCAGGTAATTTGCTCAGCATACAGATTGAATAGTTATGGAGAGAGAAAACAACCCCTGGCACACTCCCTTCTTAATTTTAAACCATGCATTGCTCCCCTGTTCTATTCACACAACAGCCTCCAGGTACAGGTACAGGTTCTGCATGAGCACAATTAAATACTTTGGATTCCCATTCTTCTCAAGGTCAGCCAGAAATTATGATCCACTCAGCCAAGTGCCTTTTCATAGTCAATAAAAGCACAAATAGGCTTTCTTCTGATATTCCTTACTTTCAGCCATGATCCATCTGACATCAACAATGACATCCCTGGTGCCATGACCTGCTCTAAATTCTGCTTGAACTTCTGGTAGTTCCCTATCTATGCACTGTTCTAGCCATTTTTTTAATAATCTACAGAAGTATTTGCTTGCATATTTCATTATAATTCTGAGTATTTTACTTTGTCCTCTTATTCCACCCATTGAAGCCTTCTGTATAGCCCTCTTATTTCATCTGTACATTTACGAGTAAATTTTTGTGCCTATTCTGACATCAATTGTGGTCTTTTATTTGTTTCCTGTCTTTTTAATAATTTTTTATTTTATTTATGTATGATGTCCTCCATATCATCCTGCAAGTGTCTGATCAAATCTATGCTTGAAATGGTCTCTCAATTAATGAAGGACATACAAAGGCCACACTTTAGATCTCATATATCTGCTTTCATTTCAGTCAGCTTCAACTTGAACTTTGACAAAAGCAAATGATGATCTCTTCCACAGTTGGCCTTGTTCTGACTGATGATATTGAGGGGCTTCTCCATTATCCTTTGCACAAAATAGTCAATTTGATTCCTAGGAATTAGATTTAGTGAAGTTCCTGTGTATACTTTTTTAAAAGACGTTTGCAAGGACTAAATTGTTAGTCATACATAATTATATTATGTAACCTCTAACAACATTTTTCCCCAACACCATATTTTATAGCTACTGCTCCTTCCTTATTTCCAGCTTTCACACTTCAATCTCCAGATATTGTGTTTTTTTGTTAATTCATTTTGGTTGCATGTTTGCTCAGACTACAGAAACTGATAGAAATCTTCAGACTCTTCATCTTTGACTTTAATGGGTTGGTGCATATAATCATATTAACTAGTCCACCTTTCAAACTGCTATGGAGTCAGAATAAACTCACAGCACACTTTCCAGATGACATTTTTTTAATTTTCATTCATTCATTGTTGCACATTTTCCTTTCTAACATCCCCCGTGCCAGTTCATTTTTCTCTTTAAAAAATATTCTTTCATTGTTGCACAATTTCCTCTTTCCCCCAGCACCAGCCCACCTTGCTATGTACTTCTTATGACTGTTTTCATGCAAATAATACCTAATAATATATTCCTTTTAAACATTTTTACCCCTCATCTGTTTCAATGCTGTGTACGTTATTTATCTCCTTTTCTTAGTTTCCCCCTAACCTCCATGCCAGTCCTGTTTTGTAACAGTGGCTTTATGCAGTATTTGTTTTTTTATGACAAGATATTTCACTCAAGATAATGTCCTCCAGGATCACCCACTTTGTATAATATTCTATGAGTTCCTTGTTTTTCAGTGCTGCGTGGTATTCCATTGTGTGAATATGCCACAGTTGCTCTATCCGTTCTTTTGTTGGTGGGCACTTGGGTCATGTCTATCTCTTTGCTACTGTGAACAATGCAGCAATAAACATAAGTGTGCATATATCTGTTTGGATAGCAATTCCGGTTTCTTTAGGGTACATTCCAAGTAGTGCAATTGGTTAGTCAAATGATTTTTCTATTTCCAACTTTTTGAGAAAGCATATTGCCTTCCATAATGGTTGCACCATTTTACATTCCCACCAGCAGTGAATAAGGGTTCCAGTTTCTCTGCAATCTCACCAGTATTTATTGTTTGCTACTCTGTTAAACTTTGCTGTTGTCACTGGGGTGATACACTATCTCATAGTTGTTTTGATTTTTATCTCTCTTTGAGCTAGAGATTTTGAACATTTCTTCATGTGTTTGTTTGTCATCTGGATGTCTTCTTTGGTGAAGTGTCTGTTCATATCCTGTGCCCATTTTTCAATTGGGTTGTTTACCTTTATCTTATTAATGTGTTGAAATAGTCTATAAATTCTAGATATAAGTCCCTTACCAGATATATCATTACCAAATTTTTTTTCCCAGGCTGTGGCTTTCCTTTTTACCCTGTTGGAGAAATTTCTTGGTGTGCATAGGGATTGGATTCTTAGATGGTCTCATTCATCTATTTTATTCTTTCCTGGTTGTAGTTGTTTCAGGATGTGTGGAAGACTGTTCATGTTTTGGATTAGGGCTTCTAGAGTTATTCCAAACTTCTCTCTGATGAAGTTTTTAGTCCTTGGTTTTACTCCTAGATCTTTGATCCACTTTCAGTTGGCTTTTGTATACGGTGTGAGATGTGACTCTTGCTTGAGTTTTCTGCATAGTTTTCCAATTTTGTCAACACCATTTGTTAAAGAGGCTTTCATTTTCCCACTTAACTGATCTCATCTCCTTGTCAAAAATTAGTTTACCATAGGTAGATGAGCCAGAAGAGAATGGTCTTCCTTTAGCTATATGGTAAATGGTATACACCAAAGAGTATTGTACTTTAGGGTATACACTGATTTTTTTTCCCTTGGAAGAAAATAACTTTATACTTTATTTAGTTCAAGTAATTACACATCACAACTAGTTTAAGGAGGCCCACACAAACACCAATTGGTTCTAGTGACATCATCTCAGTCACCCACAGATTCTAAAGCAGGGTTGCTATGAGGGATGGACAAGCGCTGATGGGCACGTGTACCGGTGACAATGTCACTATTCATTTTAGTTTCATGTGGAGTTAACGCAGTTCCCGCGCTGCCCAGCACTGCTTCAGCACCTCCATGAAGCCCTCGCAGAGGCGGAGGTCGCTCTGGTTGTTGGCGCACTCCATGAACTGCTTCATCTCGAAGGAGCAAGGGGGCCAGCCTCCACCTGGGATGCCGACTGGTCTTGGTATGGCTCCTGGTAAGTAATGTCAGGCCTGGTTGGCTCGTTACTGCCTCCACTGAAGCCTCCACTGATGGCATGGCCCAGTGTGTGACCAACGGCAGAGCCCACGGCCACAACAGCAGCCATGGACGCCATCTGGGCCATCAGGCCAGGCTGCCGGGGTGCGGCTGCAGGGGCCCCAACTGCAGATTGTGGGGCCGGGGCTGGCGGCTGAGCTGCCAGTGCTGGCCGGGGAGCGGCTCTCATCTGAGGGGCCCGACTGGCCGGAGGGGCCATGCGGGAGGTGCGGCTGCGGCTTCCATGAGGCATCGTAAGTTCGCGGAGGAGATTCTTCCAGAAGCAGAAAACACTCTGATTTTTTTTTTTTACAATGAACTTCCCACCATTCCTCATCATTTGCCATTCTTAACCTTCCAAATTGGTAATACCAGTCCATTTCAACTAATGCCCAGAATATTGATCTTTATAAGTTTTGTTTTTATTTTTGATGACCTCTAATTTTACCAGATTCTTATTTCATATATTCCACAGTCCAATTACAAATAAATGTTTGCAGCTGGGTTGGTTTTTTGTTAGCTTTCTTGCCTGTTTTACTCATTTTAAGGTGTGCCACATTAGACTTTAAAGGTTCTTTACTTGACCCATGGCAATTGGCTAGAGAATTTTTGTAAAGTGTTCAAGATCAGTCTTTCCAATCATGGAAGATTTTTCCTATATTTTTACTGGTTTAGGAAGAGGAATTACTCTATTTTAAAAACTAAATGGTGAACTAGGTGTCAGATTTGCATACAGTGTTAAAGTAGCTTAAAATGATTCACAGCTCATTATTCTTTTTAGCTAACTTTTCTACCGGAAATATGTTTAGAAAGCTGAAGGTGTCATAGCTAAGAGAATAGAACATTTTGTACAGCACAGGAACAACTTCAACCTAAAAACTGATGTTGTCAAAGGTTCAGACTTGGAAAATAATATTGGCATCTACTGAGTGCTTTAAAAATGTAGTCTAAAATACTCTCTCTTTTCAAAGATAAAGATGAGAAAAGAGAAACTTTTAAGCAGCTTTCAAATCAATTAAATCATCAGAACTTGGCTCTGTGCTTCCAAGATTTGACATGTAACCTACAGTTAAAAGGTACAAAGTTATTTTAATTCTGTGAAAATTTAACCCAATTATGGCCAAAAGCAGAGTACCAGAAAAATGTCTATTCATGCTTCATTTACTTGCAAAGGCATTTGACTGTGTGGATGACAACAAATTGTAGCTAACTCAAAAGAATGGGTATCCCAAAACACTTGATTGCGCTCATGGAAAACCTACATTTGGACCAGAGCAGTAATAACTGCATGATTCACAACTGGGAAAGGAGCAAGTCAGGGATGCATTTTGTCTCTATATCTTTTCAATCTTTATGCAGAACAGATCTTCAGGAGGCTAGGCTTTATGAGGAGAAATGTGGCATTGGGATTGGAGGAATACTCATCAACTACTTGTGTTATGGAGCCGATATAACCTTACTTGCCAAAACTGAGGAGAACCTGAAGTGTTTGCTACAGATCAAGGACTGTAGTCTTCAATAAGGATTGAAGCTCAATAGCCAGGAGACAAAGATTCTCATGACTGGGCCAATTGGCAGCATCACAATAGATAGAGAAGAGTTTGAGGTTTTTAACAATTTCAACTTGCTTGCCTTCACAATCAACACTTTTGGCACTAGCAGTCAGGAAATCAAAAGACAAATTGTATTGAGGAAGTCTATTGTCAGGGATTTTGCCAAAGTGATAAAAAATAATGATGTCAGTCTAGGGACTAAAGTGCACCTGATCCAAGCCATGGTCTTTGTAATTATTTGCTTTGCATCAGAGAGCTAGACAATACTAATGAAAACAGAGGAAGTACTGATGCCTTTGAGTGGTGGTGCTGAAAAATAGTATTGAACCTATCATGGAAATAGGTCTTGGAGAGGATGAAACCAAATTTCTCCTTGGAGGCAAGGATTTTGAAGCTTTATCTCACATACTTTGGGCACATGGCCAAGAGGACCAGTCCTTGGAGAAGGACATCATGCTCAGAAGGGTGGAGGGGCAGCACAGAAGAGGAAGACCTCAAATAAGATGAATTGGCTCAGTGACTGGAGAATTGGGCTTAGGTCTGTTAGAGATAATGAAATTGGCTCAGGACAGAGTAGGACTGAGAGCTAATTTACATAGAGTCACTATGAATCACAAGTGACTCAATGGCATGTAACAACACAACAGCAACATTTCAAAGTGCCTAATTAGAAGGAAAATATTTTAATTGGAAATACTCTCTAGGTCTGATGTTTAAGATGGTCAGATATAAGACTTATATGCTTCATTCTGTTGTACAGAGGGTCCCTATGTCTAAGACCAACATGCCAGCATTGAACAGCAGGACAGCATAGTGCAAAGCAAAAACATGCTTCACATCCCAAAGGATGCACTCTCAGGCATCTTTTAAAACACCTAGGGTCATTTGTACACCAATGTTCAAAGCAGAATTATTCACCATCACAAGAACATGGAAACAGCCCAAATATCCAACCACCATCAAATAGATTAAGAAATTACGGTACATTCACATGATGAACTATGCAGCATGCAGGAGCAAGGATTTTGAAAACTCTAACTTTGGAAATTTCCTCAGCTTTAGCTTGAATTTTTATATGAGTATTTGGTGGTCTGTTCCACAATCAGCTCCTGGCCTAGTTTTCACAGCCGATATTGAACTTCTCCAGCGGTTCTTTCCACATATGTAATTGATCTGATTCCTATGCATGCCATCAGGTGAA
>NW_006400037.1:1303671-1327260 GCF_000299155.1 Elephantulus edwardii
GATTGATTCAGTGACTGGGATAATTGGGATGGGAGTGTCAGAGACAGTGCAATTGGCACAGGACAGAGCGGAGTTTAGGGCTGTTGTACATAGGGTCGCTATGAGTCGCAGGTGACTCGACGGCACATAACAACAACAACAACAACAACTTTGGAAAGACTGGAGAGCATTATCCTAAGTGAATTAAGTCAGTCCTGTTGTCTTTGTGTTCATGGTGACAAGAGAAGACCGGTGAGAAGAAATGTAAATTCCTAGAGGGTCAAGAGCTCACTCGGGCTAATGACCACAAGCCACTTTAGAGCCCCTGCTTTTATTAGCAGAAAATTAAAGCATATAGCAAAGCATGATTTCATAAGGTGGGTAAATGGTTAAGCATAGCCACCTTCAAGTGGTTAACCTGGGTCATGATGACCCGCCTGAGACATAACATAGATAAGTTTGAATAGTTTGCAAGAGAATATCCTTGTACTCATAGAAGAGTTTCACTGCACTCATAACAACTTTATCAAGACATCAGGAACTTTTCACATTTAACTGAAACTTCTCCAAGTCCCCCTTCATGGTGGTATGTGCTCCAGGAAGTCTGGGATGCTTTCAGTCCCATCCATCTTGGCATTCTTCACTGGGCTTCAAGTGGTGCAAGTCCTTTTGCACATACTCCATGGCTGTTTGTAAACCTCAATGAATTATAGTAACTAAACAGTCCCATAACAACAAATACTGTATAGGACCTTCATTGTATAAATAGAAAGATAACTAGTAAAATATGTATGAGGATCGAAAGGGGTAGGTGTAGGAGCAAAGGAGTAAAGATAGGCAGGGTTGCACAATTTGATAGGTAGAAGAATGGGTGGATAAAGAAAATGGGAAAGATTTGGTGTGAAAAATAATGTTTACGAGCTTTGTAAGTAAACCAATAGAAAATAAAAATTTTATATTACTTTTAAACAGTTCTTTCCTTCATCTGTTCCAGTACAGTATTTATTATTATTCTTAGTTCCCCACCCCCACCCCCGCCGTAATGCCCATGTCAGTCCAGTTTTGGATAGTGGCATTATGCAATATTTGTCTTTTTGTGGTTCAGATATTTCACTCAGCATAATGTCCTCCAGGGTCACCTATGTTGTACAATATTTTATGAGTTCCATGTTTTTCAATGTGCATAATATTCCATTGTGTGAATATACCACAGCTTTTCTATCCAATCTGTTGATAGGCACTTGACTTGCTTCCATCTCTTTGTTATTATAAACAATGCAGCAATAGACATGAGTGTTCATATTTGGGTGGCAGTTCTGGTTTCTTTATGGTATATTCTTTAGGATATATTATGATATATGATTAGGCATTGTTTGCATGACAACAGTCCAGAATAAGAGGTGCATAGCAAAGTGGATGGGGGTAAAGGAGGGAAGAAATTAAGCAACAATGACTTTTTTTAAGTGAACTTGGTGGGGTCACAGGGAGGAAAATGTGGAAATCTAAGTTTTCTGTAAACTTTTGTCAAAATAAAAAAGTTCCTAAAAGAAAAAAATTAAAAAAAAAAAAAACATCTAGGGATCTCTGGTAGACTAGTGGCAAAAAGCTGTGCTGCATTCCTGAAGGCGTTCAAGGCCACCATGGAGGAAGGATAGATGGTCTCCTCCCATGAGATTAACTGCCTCTGAAAATCCATCGGAGGGTCAGGTATCGGTCAGTTCCTACTCTACAGTACATCACCACCACCACAACAGGGTCAAGAAGATCAAATATTTTCTTAGAAAGCCAGGAATTATTTCATTCTCCCCTTTAATGCAAATAAAGAGCCCCAATGGAGCAGTAGTTCAAATCTCACTTGATAAGTCAAAGACTAGCAGTTCAAACCCACCAGGTGCTCCACAGGAGAAATATGTGACAGTGAGTAGTTTGCTTTCATAAAGACTACCATCTTGGACTCGAGTGTTAGTTCTACTTTATCCTATGTTGCCACCATGATTCTGACTCAACTGTAAAAGATTTTGGTTTGGCTTAGTGGAAATAGTGGAAATGCCTGTGCGCTCCTCAAGGCAAGTCTAAGTATTCTTTTTGTAAAATTACTGAACAAACCTGCTCCAGTTAATTTTATCATAATTAATGGATATTTTATAAATTGGTTTGCTGAATTAACTCTCCTATTACATTCTGAAGAATATTATGTCTGAAAAAAATTCAATAAAGCAATATGTTTGATAATTTTTTCCATTCAACATAGGAAAATTGACAAACTTAATTATTTGAACATAATAATATTAAGAAAAAACTGATGATAATAAATGCAGTACAATAGAAAAGGACAAACTGCACCCTAATGGAAGAGTCAAATGCATTCCCTGCAGCCTATTTCATGGCAATCGAGTTGTCTAAGGATTTCAAAGATCTTCTCAAACAGAAACTTGGGTAATTGGTTAGAATTCAGCTGAACAGCGTGGATTTTTAGGCCAGCTGACATAAGAAAAAGTGTGACTCTAACCAGAAATGTGCCCCATCAGCTGCTGAATTCATTCTGAGACTTCCAATACTGGTAGTTTTATAGCCCTCTAGAAGCATTCATAACTCAACCAAAAAAGCATTACTCACAGAGATGTGCTACCAAAACTTTAATCTATTACCTTATCTGACCTTAAATTGTAGGTCCTGGTCCTTTTAGTTGGATGACTGCTTTTGCTATGAAACTATGTACAGAGAATGGGAAAAAATTATTCATCATCATCATCATCATAATAATGATTATTTTGTATAAATTGTGTTTATACTAAAAAATGTTCTAATATTTTACAATTTATGCTACTATGGAGTTGTTTTTCCAATATGGCTTTCCTAGCATTATTTGAATGTGGATAACTGACCATGTAGATGGGCAAGACTATGCAAATGAGTGTGTTGTCTTATCCACAAAGGCATTGGTTATCTACCATTCCACAGGTATTGTCCAGTCTCAACATTCTACAACAGCATTGGCCAGTCTCACCAATAAATTGAACAGCTGTAGCCACAGGAGGCAGTCATTAGAACAGAGCAAGAAAACACTGCATCATTCAAGATTAGAAAAAGTGTACCAAAAAATGTATCCTATGTCCATACCTTTTCAATCTCTATGCAGAATAAATCATCTGGGAAGCTGGACTTTATGAGGAGGAATGTGGCATCAGAACTGAAGGAAGACTCATCAACAACCTATCTTATGCAGATGACACAACCTTGCTTGCTGAAACTGAGGATAGACCTGAGTCACTTACTGTAGAACATCAAGAACTGCAGCCATCAACATGAATTGAAACTCAACATCAAGAAAACAAAGATTCTCACTACTAGGCCAACTGGCAACCTCAAGAAGAGATTGAGATTGTTAACAACTTCAACTTGCTTGGTTCTACAATCAATATTGTTGGTACCAGCAGCCAGGAAATCAAAAGATGAATTGCATTGGGAAAATCTGCTGTCAAAGACCTCTTCAGAGTACTGAAGAGAAATTATGTCAGTCTAGAGACTAAGGTGTGCTTGATGCAAGTTATGATCTTTGCATTACTTTCTATGCATCAGAGAGCTGGAAAATTACTAAGGATGATTGAAGAATGCCTTTGATTTGTGTTGCTGGAGAAGAGTATTGGACCTACCATGGATTGCTGAGGGAACAAACAGGTCTGTCCTAGAAAGGGTAAAACCATGCTGCTCCTTGGAGGCAAGGATTTTGAAGTTCCATCTCACAAACTTTGGGCATGTTTCCAGAAGGGACCAGTCCTTGGAGAGGGGCATCATGCTTGGAAAGGAGGAGGAACAACTCAAGAAAAGAAGAAACCAGTTGAGATGGATTGACTCAGTGACTGGGTTAATGGAGGTAGGTGTGTCAGACACAATGAAATTGGCTCAGGATAAAGCAGAATTCAGAGCTGTCATCCATAGGGTCGCTATGAGTAGCAAGTGATTCAACAGCACATACCAACAAAAGCTGCAGTGATCAGATATTCCCCCACCAGAAAAGGAAAGAGAACCCAGTGAAAAAGAAATAGGAAAATGTAGGGCATGCTTAGAGACAGCAGCAGCAGCCATTGTTAAACTGGAGACATAACATGAGATGAGATAATACCTAGGGTGCCAGGAAGGGGAGGGGGGAGCCAATATTGGCAGAACTGAGAACTATGTTGGACAACTGTGGGTGGAAAGCCAATACTGAGGACTGAGAACTTGAGAAACAATGATTTGAAGGTGCAAGGCTGAGGTTACTGCTTGCACTTTTTGGTAGCTGTCTTGATTGTATTCTCTTATTAATCTGGATTATAACTATTTTACTTCCCCAACAGCTATTGCATCAGATTTTGGACCCAGCAGAGCAGTAAAATTGGTGTTGAGATGAGTAGAAAAACATTTGAGAGTGTGGAGGACATATCTGACCTCATAGGAATTGATTCTGTGTTATTGATGATGTTGACAGGGACAATTCCTGTTTGTGACATTGATAAAGGTCAGACATGCCCATTCCCACAGGCCCTTGTTCTTTTTACAGCTACTTTTCAAGATGTTGAAAAATTGTTTAACAGAATTGGTTCTACTAAATGTATGCTTTATTATATATATAAAATAAATAATATATATAAAATATTTAAGCACTAGCTTTAATTTTTCAAATTATGAATCTTCTAAGTGTTTACAGCTTAACTGATCATGCAAGTGATGTTAAATTTTAACAGCAACCACTCCCTATAATTCAAAACCATTCAGCTAAGAAAACATTTTATAATTACCATAGTCATGTTTAAGGAAAAAAGATGTTTAGAGATCAGGTATTTTACTATGTGTGATTATAATAAAAGCACAAGGACAGGAGATTTTATTTTCTATATACAAAAGTACTTCTTATTCACTGGAGCAAGAACAATTTCCATCAGGATGACTGTAGCTGCCTTCTATTTTAGAACAGTGGATGAAACAGAACCAGACTGCAATTAGAAGTGAGGGTATCATGAAATACACGGCTTTAATATGACAGTAAGTGGATTAAGACTAGAACTGTAGATATTTTAGTGTCTTTAAAACTTGGTCATCTCCTAAAAAGCAGACCCAATGAATACCCAGATGGAGAGAACCAGAAAAAATATGTTGATTGTGGAGTAATTTGAACAGCAACAGAAAAAGATATAAACCATTAAGACAGCAAATATTCCAGAGACAAAAATTCAGAAGAAATATATCGACGAGGAGCAAC
Source organism: Elephantulus edwardii (assembly GCF_000299155.1). Classification (NCBI taxonomy): domain Eukaryota; kingdom Metazoa; phylum Chordata; class Mammalia; order Macroscelidea; family Macroscelididae; genus Elephantulus; species Elephantulus edwardii. Next base: position 1,308,890 of record NW_006400037.1, read on the forward strand.
TTGAACAGCTATGAAAGAAAAGGCAAAAGATGAAAGAATTGATAGTATTGATAAAGTGGTACAAAATCTTTAAAAAAATCATCACAAGTCAGAGAGGGTACTGCCAACATAGTACTGAATATAACAAAAATGCATAAAAATGCAACCGAGAATATTAAAACTAAATTGGCAGAAGTGTTCAAAACACTGGTAGGACAGCAAAGTAGAACTGAAGAGATGGAACAGAGTATCAGTGACTGAAAGACAAGAGCCTCACTGGAAACATACTAGAAGAAAAATCAGAGATGAGATGTACAGAATATGAGGAAAACACTAGAGTCCTGTGGGATAACATTAAAAGGAACAAATATGTATTACTAGAATTCTAGAACATCAGAGTGACAGGGAAGTCACTGAGAAAATTGTGGAAGAAGTACCAGAAGAAAACGTCCCTGGTATACTGAAGAATGAGGAAACCCACATTCAGGAAGCACAGCAAACACCAAATAGACTAGACCCAAAAAGAAAAACATCAAATATATCATAGTAAAATTTTCTAAATTAAAAAATAAGAATAGAATAGTAAAAGCAGCATGAGAAAAACAAAGAGTCACCTACAAAGGGCAAACAATTAGATTAAGCTCTGATTTCTCAGCAGAAACCATGCGAGCTAGAAGATAATGGAATGGCATATACAGAAAGTTGAAAGGAAGCAATTGCCAGCCAAGGACACCCAGCAAAGATTTCCATCAAATATGAAGGAGAAATTAGAACCTTTGCAGAAAAGAAGGAGCTTAAAGAATTTGCTAAAACAAAACAACACAACACAACCCAGAATTTTGCAGCAAAGTCCTTCACACAAAGACACCAAAAGAAAGTGGATGGACCATAGTAACCACAAACAACAGAAAAAGAAACACGGCAAAATGGCAACATAAAAACCAGACTGACAATAATCTAAATGTGCCAATTAAAAGAAAAATCGTAATAGAATGGATTGTTGTTTTTGTTGTTGATTGCAATCAAGTCAAGCACAACTCACAGTGACCCTATGAACAAAAGTTGTTTCTCAAAGTTCATACAGTTTCCAGAGGTATATTGTTTAGGAAGTGAATGCCACTCCAGAATGTACTGGGGGAGAAAAATCCCATCAATAAGTTGCCTAGAAGAGACATATCTTAAAAATGAAAATAAAGATAGACTCAAATTCAAAGGCTGGGGGAAAATATACCCAACAAATGGCAGCCTCCAAAAAAGCAGGAGTGGAAATACTCTGTGGATGTATTCAGTGCACTGCACCCAACTAAACTCAATTTACTTTCAATTGCACGTGGTACATTCTCCAGAATTGATTCTACCTTAGGACACACTGCAAGCCTCAACAAGTTCAAAAACATTGAAATAATACAAAGTATCTTTTCAAACCACAGAGCCATAAACCAGAAATTAATGACAAAATTATAAAGGATAAAAAGAAAAACACCTATGGGAAGAAGGATAAACCAAAATGGATATCAGAGTCCCTGAAAATTGCACTGGAGCATTAAGAAGCCAAAAACAAAGGGGAAAGCTTTTGAAATTAAAGAGCTGAAGAGAAGATTTCAAAAGGTAGTTTGGGAAGACAAGACAAACTACTATAATGGAATGTGAGGAGACCTAGAATTAGAGAGTAAAAAGGGATGAACTCACTCAGTATTCTTCAAGCTGAAAAGAACTGAAAAACAAATTCAAGCCTTGAGTAGAATACTTAGGAATGCTATGGGTAAAATCTTGAATGATTCTTATTAATAGACATTAGGGTTAAACATTAATTGAAATATCTACCATATGATCTTCTCCTTATTGTACCTTGCTTTTCCCTTCACTCATTATGGTCCCAATCTTATATCTATTTGGTACTTTACTAACTTTTCCATCCAAGAATGATGCTATCTTGTGTAAATATTTCTTTAACTTTTTTATAATCATGGTCTTATGTAATATTTGTCCTTTTGTGACTGGCTTAATTCAGCATAATGTCTCTTAATTCATCCATGTTATGAAATGTTTGTAGAATTCTTTATAATTCTTTAATGTTGCATGGCACTCAGTTGTATCAATGTATCACAGTTTCATTCTTGATTTCTTATTGGATTGTTTCTGTCTTTTATATTATGAATCATGTTGCAATAAACATGACCGTTCATAAAAAAAAAATCTTGAATGATTCAGAAAAAGATGAAGGAAATACTCACTTAAACAAAAATAACTGACTGACACTAAAACAGTTCAGGAAATACCGTATCATCAGGAGCCAATTGTAATGAAGGAAAAAATTCAAGGGATACTGAAGGCATTGGGAAAAAAGAAGGCCCCAGAGATCAAAGGTACAGCAACTAAAAAGATTCAAATGACATATGCAGCCCTGGATGTTCTCACCAGTCTATGACAGGAAATTTGGAGGACAGCTGCCTGGCGGGCTGACTGTAAGAGATGAATATTTGTTCCCATTCCCTAGGAAGGTGATCCAACAGAATGTTGAAACTATGGTACAATATCATTAATATCACATGCAAGAAAAGTACTGCTGAAGATAATTTGAAAACAGCTAGCTACATTGAGAGAGAACTGCCAGACATTTAAGGTGGATTAAGAAGAGACCATGGCACCAGAGGCTGATGTCAGTCAGATGAATCCTGCCTGGCTGAAAACAAAGAATAGCAGAACAACATCTATTTCTGCTTTATTGACTATACAAAGGCATTTGACTGTGTGGATCATAACAAGTAATGGCTAACATTGGGAAGAATGGAAAATCCAAAACACTTAAATTGTGCAAAATCTGTACCTGAGCTACAAGGTTATAATGCAAACAGAGCAAGGGAACACTGCATGGTTTAAAATCAGGAAAGGTGTTCTCCATATCTATTCAATGTGTATGCTGAGAAAGTTATTTGAGAAGCTGAACTCTATGATCAATGTGGCATCAGGATTGGAGAAAGATAGCATAACCTTGATTACTGAAAGTGAGGAGAACTGGAAGCATTTGCTGCAGAAGATCAAAGACTGCAGCCTTCCATACAGATTGCATTTAAATCAAGAAAACAAAAATCCTAGCCACTGGACCAATAGGCAACAACATGACAGATGGAGAAAAGATTGAGACTGTCAATGACTTCATCTTACATGGATCCACAATGAATACTCTTGGCAGGAACAGACAGATTAGGATACTTACTGAATTGGGAAAAGTCTTCAGTCAGGGACCTCTCCAAGTTATTGAGAAGCAATGACTTTCAGTTTAAAGACTAAGATGTGCCTGATACAGGTCTTTTTATTCACTTGCTATGCATCTAAAAGCAGGACAATAACTAAGGATGACAGAGAAATGCCTTTGATTGTGGTGTCAGAGAAAAGGGCTGAATATACCATGGACTGCAAAAGAACAGAGATATGTCTTAGTGAAGGTGCAGCCAGTTTCCTTGGAGGCAAAGAAGACAAAGCTTTGTCTAACATACTTTGGGCATGTTGCTAGGAGAGGTTATTCCTTGGAGGGGGGGCATGTTGTTAGGGGAGATTATTCCCCGAAGAGCAACATCATGCTTGAGAAGATGGAGGGAAACAAATGAGAGAAAGATCCTCAACCAGGTGGATTGACACAGTAACTGTTGTAATGGGTTTGAGGGTGTTGGAGAATGTGAGGATGGCACAGGACAGAACAGGGTTCAGATCTGTGGTTAATAGGGTCACTATGAGACATACTCAATCCAATGGTACCAAAAAGCAATAACAGAACAATATTGGAATATAGAAGGAATTAAAAATGAAATTAGGAGTGACCGGAAGTCTACACACGAAGGCAGAGGGGAAGTTTTAAAAAACTCCACTGCTGATTCTTGGTGGAAAATTTCCCAGACCAGATGCCATCTACAGTCATGGATCTAACCTCCATCACAGGAGCACAGGGCTCAGGACATAGTGTGAATCTCCATTGCCCGGCATGATTAAGATCTCCACTTGCCCTGCGGAATCAGGTTTAAGTCATTAATGGGTACAGGATATGAACACACACTTAAGAGAAGACATTCAGATGGTGAACAGACAAATGAAGAAATGTTCAAAATCCCTAGATCTAAGAGAGATGCAAATCAAAATGACTATGAAATATCACCTCACTCCGGTGCTGTGGTTTAGTCTGTACACTCAAATTCTCAAAGAGAACAACAACAAAAAAGACCAGGACAATACACTGTGATAAGAGTTAAGACGCATGCCAACACCTAATGCAACACACCATAGGGCCTTGACCATAGAGGGCCAATTCATTACCATTGAGAAGGAACCAAGTCACAGCTGACCCTTCAGTGAGTCTTCAGTGCGGGACCTCCCTCAAGAGTTTGTTGTTATGTGCCATGGAATCAGAACGGACTCAGAGCTGACACTCCAGCAGGTTTTCAGAAGCTGTGAACTACACAAGAGGAGATTGAGCACCTTTCTTCTGCTGAGCAGATGGTGAATTTGAACTCTGTGCCAACTCCTTACCTTCTAGGCCACCAGACCTCCATTATTGTTGTTGTATACTGTTGAGTTGGAATCAGCCTGTAGCTGACCATCCAGCAGGTTTTCAGAGGCTATTAATCACGTGGAATTAGATTGCCCATCTTTCTCCCATGGAGCAGCTGATGCATTAGAACCACGAGCCATCAGGATTGCAGAGCAGCTTCTTACCACTAGGCCACCAGAGCTCCCCCAGAGCTCCCTTAGTGGCAATTAAAAAAAAAAAAAAGATCAGAAGGTCGCCTACAGAGACAAGCAAATGGAAAACATTATTTAATATAAAATGATGCAATTACCTTATTCCCTCTAAGTTGTGAATGCAATCCAGTAAATAAATGCATCTTAATAGTAAAAAAAAAAAATGAAATAGTTCCTTAAAACAAATGAAAATTAAAATACAATATATCAAAATTTCAGGGATATAGCTAGGCAAGCCTCAGGGAACAATTGCTAGCAATAGGCAAACTTGTAAAAAAGGAAGAAAGCAAAATTAATGATGTAAGTCAACATCTCCATCAAACAGAAAAAGAACAGCAATTTAACCTCACAGAAGAATAATCTAACCTCTAGAAGAAATGATGCTAGAATCAAGGAGATAGAAAACAGAAAAATAACTGAAATCATCAATAAGATCATAAACTGGTTCTTCAAAAGGGTCAATAAAATAGACAAACCATTGGAACATTTAAAGAAAAACGAAGACACAAATAACTTGAATAACAAATGAAAAGAGGTGCTATCACAACAGAAACAGCTACAATTAAATCGATAATAACAGAATATCATAAAAAGCTATACTGTGATAAATTTTAAAATCTAGAGGAAATAGACAAATTCCTAGAAACTCACACCTACCCAGAGAAACATGGATAGATGTTGAATATTTGAACAGACCTATTACAAAAGATGAAATGAGCATGTCATAAGTAGCCTCCTCTTCAAAAAACATCCTGGACCAGACAGCTTCATGGCTGAATTCTACCAGACATAAAGAGAAGACGTATCGCCAATTCTACTTAAATTATTTTAAAAAACAGGGAAAAAAAGGCATACTCCCTGAGTCATTCTATGAAGCAAGCATAACTTTAAATATCAAAACCAGTCAAAAAATTACCAAGACAGAAAACTACAGACCAGTATTTCTCATGAATATAGATGCAAAAATCCTTTACAAAACCTTAGCCAATGGAATCCAACAATATATTTTAAAAAATCAATTTATCATGATCAAGTGGAATTCATAACAGGTATGCAAGAATGGTTCGACATAAGGGGGGGTAGTCAACATAACTCATCACATTAACAAAGCAAAGAACAAGAATTACATGATCCTTTCAAGTGATGCAGAAAAGGCCTTTGACAAAATCCAACACATCTTAATAAAAACACTAAACAAAATAGGAATAAAAGCACATTTCCTCATCATAGTGAAAAGTATATACACAAAACCAAGAGCCAACGTTGTTCATAATGGAGAAAAACTAAAGGCAAACAGGCAGGATGGTTACTATCACCACTCTTGTTCAATATTGTCTTGGAAGTACTTGCTAGGGCAATTACAGCAAGATAAGAAGACAAGAGGCATCCAAATCGGCAAAGAGGCAGTTAAACTGTCACTATATGCCAAGGGTATGATAGTGTACAAACATAACTCCAAAGACTCAACAAAAAACTTGTTAGACTTAGTAGACAAATTTAGTAGAATGGAAGGATATAAGATCAATATACAAAAATTAGTGGGATTTCTGTAGTAACAAAGAGAACATGGAAAAGGAAACTAAGAAAGCAAAAACATTTACAATAACCAACCACAAACCAAGATACTTGAAAATAAATCAACTAGAGACACAAAGATCTTTAAAATGACTACTTCAAGAAACACTAAGAGATCTAACTAATGGGAAAAGCATTCCCTGTTCATGACAAGAAGACTCAACATAGTGAAATGCAGTCCTATCAAAAGTAATCTACATGTTTAATGTAATCCCAATCCAGATTCCAAACTCATTTTTCAAAGAGATAGAAAAGATAACTGGCAAATTTATTTGAAAAGGAAAGAGACCTCAAATAAGCAGAGCACTTCTAAAAAATAAAAATTAAGTGGGAGGCATAGCACTCCCTAATCTCAAAACCTACTACACAGCACTAATAACCAAAACAAAGCATGATAATGGTACACTGACAGACACATAGACTAATGGAACAGAATCAGGAATCCAGAAATTAACTCATTCATCTACAGTCAACTGGCATTCAACAAAGTAACAAAATCTATCAAATGAGGAAATGACAATCTTTTCAACAAATGGTCTTGGAAAAACTGGGTGTCTAACCTGCAGAAAGCTGAAGCAGGATCCACGTCTCATACTATACACAAAAGTCAACTCAAGGTTGATCAGACTCCTAAGGGTAAAGCCCCAAATCGTAAGAAACAAAATGGATCAAACATAAAAGGCCTAACCTACAGCATGAATAAGCTTGCAAATATAGCCAGAACTGCATAACCAAGCAAGAACCAAATTAAGAAATAGGCCCTTCCAAAAATTAAGTCCCTGTGTACATAAAAAAACTTATCCCAGTAAAGTAAAAAAACTTTCAGACCTGGGAAAAACATTTGGCAATGACAACTCAGGTAAAGGTCTCATAATGAAAGCTGACAGAATACTACAGGACTTAAACAAGGAAAAGATTGGTAACCCAATCAAAAAGTGGGCAAAAGACATGGAAAGACTTTACACAAAGGAAGGCATTAGATGGCCAACAGACGCATGAAGAAATGCTCAAAATCACTGGCAATAAGAGAGACGCAGATCAAAACCACAATGAGTTACCATCTCAACCCAGTAGTAGTGGCAAAGTTTATCAGGACAGCAAACCATAAATGTTGGAGAGATGTGGAGAGATTGCAACTCTTATGCACTACTGGTAGGGTTGTAAAATGGTACGTACAACCATTCTGGAAAGCAGTTTGGCATTTCCTCAAAAGGCTAAATAAACATAGAAATCCCATATAATAAAGCTAGCCCACTGCTAGGAATATGTCCCAAGGAAAATAGAACTGAGACACAAACAGATTTATATACCCATATTTATAACAGCATTATTCACAAAAGCAAGAAAATGGAAAAAGCCCAAATGTCTATCAACAAATTAAAGAGCTGAGAAATTATGGTACATTCACACAATGAAATACTATGAAGCACTAAGGAGTAACAATTTCAACAAATACTGTATAATATGCAAGAGTCTAGAGAGTATTATTATGACTAAACTAAGACTCACAAGGACAAATACTACATAAAGCCATTATTGTAAAAATAACTAGAATATGTATATAATAGCCCCAAGAAGAAAGGAAAGTGGGGCAACAGCAGAGGGCAGGGAGGGGAGGAAATCACTGGGATATTAAGAGTTTGGTGAGTGGAGTCAGGGGGCAGGTAAAAGAATTAGGATTCAATGAGGACCTGAAAAGACAGGGTACAAGTATAGATCCGGGCTGGGCACGTGGGCCCATCCATGGCGTCCTGGCCTTTCACGGTCACTCAGATGCTGTCTGCGCCTGGGGTTACAGCCCGAGTGGGACTGGAATCCAGCCCTGGCTTCTGCCATGACTCGGGGCTCGATTGTTTTTGTTAAAGTGTTAGAAACATGGCATTAAGAGAATGGTGTCTATTTACATTTTTTTTTAAAAAAGTACATAGATCCATATGATTAATGTTTGAAACACAATGTGAATGCAGAAATGTAAAATCCAGTGTACAGGAATGATACACAGGTATATGAATTTTGCAAACCAGTATTAAATATTTTTTAAAATCAGAAGACACATTGCATTGAGAAAATTTGCTGGCAAGGTTCACCTCTTATTGTTCACAGGGTTGCGTTGAGTTGTAACAGTCAATGTGAAGGCACCTAACAAAAACCTGGTAACGTTGTTGTTGTTATTGTTAAGTGTGGTCAAGTTGTAGATGACTCATAGAGACCTTATGAACAAAAGACCTGGACACTTGTATAACTTCAGTCCTTTTACCATACTCATAGTTTCCAGAGGCAAGCCATTTCAGAAGTGGATGCCACTCCTGCTTCCTGTTAGGGTTAGTGGACTTAAAGAAGAAATCAGAGAGAACAGGGGAAAGCTTAATGCAGCTTGATTAAAGACGGGCAAAGGGAGCTCTCGGGTGAGTTCCTCATCCTGGGGGGGTAAGTGGAGCTCCAGGGTGAGTTTCTCATCCTGGAGATGCAGAATGGGAAGTCACACCATGAACTTACTGCGGATGATTTTTATAAACAGAGTCTTTAGGGAGTGACATTTAGGAGCCACCTGCTAGCTCAGCCAGACATGCAAGGCCATTTGCTCTTCTTATCAACAACAGGTAAAGGCATCAGCATTTGAGTTCTGAATTTTTCATTGTTCTCTTTGGCCCCCTTTGCCCAGACTAACACTTCCAAGCTTGTTTTAATTGGGAAGCTCCACCAAACACTGTCCACCATGGGTAACCATTATCACATTTGACACATCAGTGTCACAGTGTTTAGCATCACAGCAACCATGAGTTACCGCTGTACAGCAATTCACAGACCAGCGCTATATCACTTAGAATTTGACAAAAAACAATTTAAACCAGGCCTGGGGGCCACAGATTAAAATCTCCCACCTTTGGCTTGGTAGCATAACTTTTTCTGTCCACTAAGCCAACAGAGCTCTATGTTGTCACTGTTACTGTTAAGTGGTAACATTATAGCCCCAAAAATATATTAATACAAAAATTGCTTTCTTGCTAATGCAGTTTGCCCTACTAAGAAAATTCTAGTATTTTTCAGTGTATGAAATTAATCTCACTGCTGTTGTTATGTTGGGTGTTGCTGAGTATGACCCTATATGAACAACAGATCTGACTCCTGGCTTATCCTGGGCCATCCTCATCACCTCTGACATACTTGAAACCACTGCTGCATTCACTGTGTCAATCCATGCATTTGAGGGTCTTCTTCTCTTTCACTGACCTTCCACTTTTCCAAGCATGATATCCCTCCCTTTCTAGGTTTAAGCAATTTTCAAAATCTATAACGTTCAGTTAAAAATCCACAAAAAATAAATCCTACTAGTTTGATTAGACCATCTACTTTCCAGCAAATATGAAGTCCCATGAACCCACTGAACCAAAAAACTACTGGCTTTGTCCATAGACTCTCCCTTCAAAGTTTCTGGTTTGAAACAGAAGCAATCCTTTGATCCTTAAACAGGAAATGAGTTCATGAGTGTTGGGTGGTTTTGGTTATTTTTCTGTTTTTCCTTCCCGCCCAATCCCTCCTATTTGCTTTTCTCTTTGGGGGGAAAAAAAAATTCTTTCACTGTTGTTCCATGAGTGTTTTTAATGGGAATAAAAAGCTTAAAAAAACAAATTATTTATTAGCCACAGGATATCCAGTCAATGTTCAGGGAGCTTCTAGGAATGAAATATGAAGAGAAAGTGAATAAAAAGTGATAGTGAGCTGATGAAGTTAGAACACACACACACACACACACACACGGCCCCGCTGGAAGAGGTGCTGCCTAAGGTGGCTGCCCGCCCATCTGCTAAGAGGCTCCCACTGTGTAAAGGGCTATATTCCAGGAGTGGAGATAAAAATTAAACCTCTATTTGGCAGTATTTAGCCTAAAAGTAATAAAGCAAGCAAGCTTTAGGTATTAAACACCAAGGATAAAAATACAGGGAATCTAATCTGTGGACCTCTGACGGCCTAGCAGTACGAAACTGCACTACAATCCCAGAGGTACACAGTTCAAATTCACCAGCTGAGGAACAAGGATTGGCAATCTCCTCCTGTGCGATTTACTGCCTCTGAAAACCCACTGGAGGATCAGTTATGAAGTCGGTTATGACTCAATGGCACACAACATAAGCCTCAAGGTAAAAGTCTTCACAAGCAACAAAAGTAAATCTTTGGACCACAGCATTTTATTACAAATTAACTTAAAATGTGGGAGCTCTTTAGAGATTAGCTCTAAACAGAGCAGAGGATTGCTGCATGTGTTGTTTGTGTACAGGTAGATAACTAACAGATGACACAGGGAGATGATAAACATAAAAGCAGGCAGATAGAACCCATTTTAAAAGTTAACTATTCAGTCAAATGCAAAACTCCGTACCATTGTGTTAGACTGATAGCTGATCCACCATTGCATTTTTAAGCCTGTAAACAAATGGGAGAAGACTGTCTATCTTTCTCCCATGGAGCTGTTTTAACATAATAATTCTCAATCTGGTTTAAAGGGGAGTATTAACAGGTAACTTTTCCAAAGTCCAACAAAAGAAATATATCAGGAGAAACAACAAATTTGGAGTGAGAGTGCTTTAATAGTTCATTTAATAATTCATTTCCAGAGACAAATACAGAAATTGCAAGCAGTATAAGTAACAGTAATGTTTTCCTTCTATATAGAAAGTGCCTACTTTTTATACAACTTAATAGAGAAACACTTCTACTAAAATCAGCACAAGGAAAAAGCTACACAACAGAAGAAAACTACAAGTCAATTTTAAAATTATTTATCCTTGACCATAATTGTGAAGATTTTCTTTCCAGGTCCCAGGGGAAATGAATGGAAAGCTGGAAATTCACAGAGTAGACTTCAGCTTCGGGCCACAGCCGTCTGGGGCTGCTCAGATTGCAGCTGTTTGCCAAGGTATTCCCTGAAAAACAGATGTAAAATAATGAGATCATTCAGGATTTAAATTGCAAAGAAATTATTTCGAAACTGAAGTACAGTATGGACTGTCATATAAAGTTTAATGAATTTTAAAATATATTTCAATAGACATAATAAAACTAGTAATAAAACCCAAACCCACTGCATCACGTGGATTGAAACTTACAATGACCCTCCTTCCTATTTCAGACTGTAAATCTTTATGAGAGGGGAGTCCACATTTTTCTTCCTCAGAGCAGCTGGTGGTTTCAAAATACTGTGCTTTCAGTTAACACACCACCAGAATTCCTTAGTAAAACTAACTGTTGTTGTTGCTGTATACCATCGAGTCAGAACCGACTCTCCAGCGGGTTCTCAAGGGCATTAAATCACATGAGAGAGGACTGCCCATCTTTCTCCTGAGAAGCTCCTGGTGATTTCAAATCATCAAAGGGGGTTCACCTTTTGAATAGCAGCTCACCTCTTTATGTGCTATGCCACCAGAGATGCCAAGAAGTTAAAATTCAAGACTATAAGGAAAGTCCACGAAGTGCCTTCCTGGTGTTAACTGCTCATCTTATAAGCATGTTTATTGTCTGGATGAATATTAAGCCACAGAGCGGAGTTCTGTTCCAGCTGAGTGTTGTTCCAGGGTCAGTGAATACCCTAGGCACAGGGGTTCTGCGAGTCTCTCTTAGACAAACGTGGTCACTTCTGTGATTTGATTTGCCCCACATTTCTCTCCCTGTGTCTGGGGTCCCTTTTAGATTGGGCAGCAGTTGGTAGCGGTGCACGGTGCAGTTCTTCAGGTCCCAGGCAGTGGAGACTGAAGTCTGTGTGATCCATTAGTCCTTTGGACTAATTCTAACTAGGAGCCTTTGATTTTTCTTTGCTCTTCCTGTGGACTAGTGGTAAGGAGCTGCACTGCCAACACAAATGCACACAGTTTGGATCCATTAGCTTCTCTGCAGGAGAAACCTGGGAAATCTCCTCTGCCTTATAATTTACTGCCTGAGAGAACCCACTCACGGGTCAGCTATGAGTCAGTCCTGACTTAATGACACGAAATAACAACTTCATTCCTTTTTGCCAGTTTTTAAGGCTTCAGTCATTGCTTATCAAAATAGGATGCAGAACATTGCTTTCGTGGACTCACATATGTCCACTGACCTTGATATTCCTCGAGGATATAGTCCTGAGGCCCTCAGGGTGTTTGGTGGTGATTAAGAAATGGATATAACTTTGCTGCCTATTGAATCTACCATACTCATTCTTATATTTACAACACATAAAAATAGTTATATGTAACTATCTCATCTGACAAACCTATGTGTGTGTGGTCATGAATATAGTCTTTCCCCTGTCATATCTGTTCAGTTTGTGTGTCTGTCTACATATCCACTTGTAAATTAATACTTGTTATTCGTGACAGCGCAGAATTTTGCTGTGTAGTTGTATATACCTTTGCTATCTGTGTCACACTTCTTTCTTTCTTATTGCCTTCTAAAGATATTACGCTGATCACCTCTTATTGTATATTGCCTTCCTCTTTACCCATTTAATATGTCTATTATTTAGTTACTGATTTCTTCTTGCCTCCTCCTCTACATGCATCTCTGATATCAAAAAATGGTTGCTTTTTTGTCAAAATTTTCCTTAACGTTTTATAATAGTGAACTCATCCAACAGTAATATTTTTATGACTATTCTGAGGCTTCATCTGACGTACTTTGATCATGTTGTATGGAGAGACCGGTCCTTGGAGAAGGACATCATACTCGGGAGGGTGGAGGGATGGCGCAGGAGAGGAAGACCCTCTATGATGTGGATTGATTTAGTAACTGGGGTAATCGGGATGGGTGTGTCAGAGACAATGAGATTGGCACAGGATAGAGCAGGGTTTAGGGCTGTTGTACTTAGGGTCGCTATGAGTCACAAGCAACTCTGGCACATAACAACAACAACAATAATTTATTTCATGTCTTCCAAATTCATTCATGTTATTTGATATTCTGTAAAATCTATATTAGTCTTTAATGTTATGTCATAATTCCATTATGTGTATGTAATGTGGTTAGTTTATCCATTCATCCATTAGTAGACTTAGGTTGTTTCCATCTCTTTGCTGCCATGTATAATGCTACAGTGAGCATTTCTTTAATGTATCAACATTCAGCTCTGTGGCTCAACTTTCAGCCAGACAATAAACATAAGATGAATAAGAACACCAGAGAGGTACTCATTCCTTAGAACAATCAATCAGACTACATAAAAAGGGTAACATTTGTCCAGAGAGAAAACGTGAGTATGCAGGAAGGGATAGGACAGACGAATGGACAGAAATAAGAATCCCAGGCAGAAGTGGGAAGAGGTCTGTAACAGTGTGGGACTGTAATTAATATGATGAAACAAAATCTGCATGAACGTTTAGATGGAAAAGCAATTCTTCCATAAACTTTCACTAAAAGAGGAAGCAATCTGTTTCTATGACAACTGGAAAAAAGCAAATTCGAGCTTTCCTGAACTCAGTGCTCAGGATAACTGTCAACTACTAATAGACCCGATAGAACCAACGGTTCCATCCTGCCCAGGGCTGGGAAGCATGGTTCCAACCAGACTTGTGGGACAAAGAGGAAACCTTTGGGAGAAAAGCAGGAAGATGGGACTGATTCCTTCACAAAAGAAACAATATTGGAGGTAGGTGTAAAGTATGAGGATAGTAAAACACAATAGTGATGCTTCAGTTCCTCTATATTCATGTTCTGGTCCTTTGTTTTTCTGCCCAAGGATGCTTACTGTAATGACCTCTCCCACACTTACATTTTTTTCCTACACAACAGGTGGGCCAAAGGCAAGCACTGCTTTTTCATTACCTTGACATCTGGCTTTGAGATAAACCAGAGACTTTTCTGCTCAGTCTGTGTAATTTGTGTAATTTAGAATTTGAGAGAAAGACATACATATGTTAAATGTCCAACTGAGAACTCTTGAACAAGAGTCCCAGAGAGAATTGTGTGAATCCAACTCATGACATAATGCATCACAAATGGCAAAAGCCACCAGAAGAACTCAACTGGACCCGTGGAAAGAAGTCTGTTATGTTTGTCATTCTTAAAGCACCAGTGGGAGACAAATTGTGGTGTTATAACTGTGTGTTCTGATGTTCTGGCCCGCTCATTGTGAATGTGGACATGTTTGGAAATAAGTCTTTGAAGATGTGATAAAGCTAAAAGGAAGGCTGTTTGGTGAGCTGAACTAAAATCCTATGCAAAAGAGGAGAGAGACAGACCCAGGAAGATGGCTATGTGAAGGCAGAGTCAGAGACAGGAGCAATGTTGCCACAATTTATGAAGTGCTGACCCCACTAGAAGCCTGCAGAGACAAGGAAGAATCTTTAGTGAGCTTTAGCGAGGCCTGGCCTCCCTGGTACCTTCACTTCAGAACTCTAGCCTCCAAAATGATAAAAGAATAAGTTTCCCCATTCTGAGCTACTCAATTTGCGATTGTATAGAAGACCGAGAAAACTAATACACATCAGTCAAATGAAAGAGACAATGATGTGAGAGCCTAGACAGAACTTTAGAGGATAAGAACTCCTTTGAACTTGATTTGTGAAACTACTGTGTCTCACAATAGTTCCTCTGATACAAGATACAGTCACTAAAACAATTCTCAAAATTCAAAGCCCAATATTTGCCTCAGCACCTCTATGACTACAGGCACAGGGCAGGCTTGGCACAACATGCCTGGTGCTGGGTCACAGTATGGTCTGGAAGATTTGACAATGTTCTGCCACAGGCCACCACGAGAGCCTGCGTTTGGATACTTCCACATAGCGCCCTCTTAGTCCTTACAACACCCTGAGCATGGAGTAAACAGGAGGCTACTCAATGGCATGACTGAGAAAATTACATGAATGGGGCTCTCACTCCATCTCGTCCAACCAAACAGGAGACTGGAAAGATAGACACAGATTTTTAAATCCAATAACTGGATGTGAAAAACTTGTTCAAGTTAATGTTATATTGCTGCTGTTGTTGCTGTTAAGTGCTATCGAGTCAAGTATGAATCATAGCAACCTTATGAACAGCCGATCCGAACCCTAACTGATCTTGTGCTGTCCTCATCATCTATGATACACTAGAGTCCACTGCTGAAGTCACTGTGTCAGTCTACCTCTTTGGGTCTCTTCCTCTCCTTTGCTGACCTTTCTTCTTTCCAAGCATGATGTCCCCTTCCAAGGAACAGTGTCACCTAGCTATATGTCCAAAGTATAAAAGACAAAGCTTTGCCATCTTTGCCTCCAAGGAGCACTCTGGCTACACTTATTCCAAGACATATCTGTTCTTCTGTCAGTCCACTGGATAGTCTGTACTCTCCTCCAGTACCACAACTCAAAGGCATCAATTATTCTTCTGTCATCCTTATTCACTGTCTAGCTTTCTGATGTACAGCAGGTGATTGAGAAGACCGTGGCCTGAATCAGGCACATCTCAGTCTTCAAATTGACATCATTGCTCTTCAGCATTTTAGAGAGACCACTGACAGCAGTCTTTCCCAATGCAATACAACTCTATTTCCTCACTGCTGGTACCAAGAGTGCTGAAAGCAGATCCAAGCAAGATGAAATCATGGACAGCTTCAATCCTTCAATTGTAGATCCAAGCAAGATGAAGCCACGGACAGCTTCAATCCTTCCTGCACCTATTACAATGATGACTGCTAGTCCTGTGATGAGGTCCTTAGTTTTTCTTGATGTTGAAATGCAATTCATACCAAAGGCTGAAGTCCTTGATCTTCTGCAGCAAGTATTACATATCCACCTCACTTTCAGCAACATAAGTTGTATCATTTGTACAACACGGGTTACTGATGGCTCTTCCTCCAATCCTGATTCATCTTTCATAGGGTCCAGCTTCACAAACTATTTGCTTAGCATACAAATTGAATAGACATGGATAAAGGACACATCCTAAAACACACCCTTCTTGACTTTAAATCATGCAGTTGTTTCCTTTCTCCATTCATATAACTCCTTAATCTAGTATAGATTTTGTATGAACACAATTAAAGTGTTCCCGGATTTTCATTCTTCTCAATTTTAGCCATAATTTGTTACAATCCACACAGTCAAATGCCTTTGCATTGTCAATAAAACACAAAAGACATTCTTTTTATATTCTCTGCTTTCAGTCAAGATCCATCTGACATCAGCAATGATATTACTAAATCAGCCTCTTCTAAACCTAGCTTGAAGATCTGGGTAGTTCCCTATCAATGTATTATTCTAGCCATTTTTTTAATGATTCTCAATAATATTACATTAGTATTAGACAAAAAGAAAAGGCTCTTACTTCAGGGGATTGCAAAGTACATATAGAGATATTTTAAATAATTTCAGTACTGAAGCAATCTCAGCATACACATGAAAATCAGTACAAGGACACCCATAGGAAAGTCAGAATGGACACATTAGAATGTCACTATCTTCCAGACTACCAAATAGGCACACTCTAATCGTTCGTGGCTCACAATTCACTAGAATGAATTATCATACTTAAGGCTACGTTTTTATTAGAGTCAAGATGAGATCAAGGAAGGATCACAGTGTGGGACTTCTATATCCTCAAGAGGAATAAACATCCTCCTCTGAGCCTCTGAGTTCAGTAAATCTAACTGCCTTCCCATGTGGCCATAACAGATTACAGTATGCACCCTAAGGCCCAGTGGTAAAGAGTTGTGCTGCAATCCCAAAGGCATGCAGTTCAAATTCACCAGCTGCTCTGCAGGAGAACAATGGGCAAGCTCCTCCTACTCAATTCACTTCCTCTAAAAACCCACTGGAAGGTCAGCTATGAGGTGGCTCTGACTCAACAGCACACAACAGTAAAAACAACAAGGCTCAGTCACTGATGCCCCAGGGGTTTGATCTTGTTCTGGTCAGTGTCTACTCACTAGCCTCAGATGTTCATCTGACTGGGAGGGGGGAAAAAAGAGCAAAGAAAACAACCTAAATCATCTGGGATTCTAAAATCCTTGAAACTGGGGGGAAAAAGGAGTACACTACACTAAGACTTGCTTTCATCTTTGAAAAACATCAAATTACAAAGCAGTTCACATAAGGAACACATTGCACCCTTCAAGGTAGGACACAACTTCTAGTTCACTGGCTCCTCAATGACCATGAAGCATGTACACTTGTATCCACCATTGTACTAAAAAAGCTGCCATCCAGTTCCTACCAAAGCACCCTGAGAAAGCTGGTATTTTATAGGACTGGTCTAAAAATGTCCTTCACTGTCCAAATGCTGACTCTCCCTGGCAGTTCAAATCCACTAGCTGCTCCCAAGAGAAAAATGGACAATCTCCTCCAGTGCAATTTACAACTTTGGAAACCTACTGGAGGGTCAGTTATGAGTTGATTCCAACTCAATAACAATGAAAAAGAGATTTGAGATTTGGTAAAAAGAAAAATAAATTTTACATAGTGTGGTTTTCTTTTCTGCTGACTCACTATAGTTTAAAGTGTTTATCTCTCACATCTTATTACAATTTTTATTATATACAAAGTGCATTTTATTTTCATATATGTAACAAAAGAATCATGTAAAAATTATAATGGTCTCTTTCATCTTTATGGAATTTACAGGAAAATATTTACATTTCTAAAGTAATAATGAATAGTCAAGCTGACTCCTAGACATTTTAGTAACAAGCATCATGATAAGCAACATGACACATTGTAAGGTTATAACAAACAGTTGAATGGCAGGGACAGTGTGTGTAACCCAGATCTGTCCAATGTTAAAATTCAGTTTTCCTTACTACATGACACCACTTATGGCACATTCCTCCAACCCTCACTGGTTAGGGCTATATTACTCTACAATTATACAGTAGTGAGAATAAAGAGTTTAAGAACATCACAATGTAAATCCTAAATCTTTTTCTCAAGTATATTTTCATAATTATTGGCCATTTCATCCACCAAAAGCACCTAAATTCAGAGATGGACGATCTATCAACAATCTGCGTTATGCAGATGACATAACCCTGCTCGCTGAAAATGAGGAGGACCTCATGCACTTACTGCAGAGGGTCAAGGACTGCAGCCTTCAATATGGACTGAGGATCAATGTCAAGAAGACAAAAATTCACACCACTG
>NW_006400037.1:1329660-1392985 GCF_000299155.1 Elephantulus edwardii
ACATTCGGTTGGGTCGCCTTTCTTTGGGATAGGAACAAATATCGATCTCTTCCAGTCAGTTGGCCAAGTGGTCGTTCTCCAGATTTCTTGGCACAACTGTGGTTTTGATTTGCACAGTAGATACTATTTTTAGATTTACTGGCTTCTTCCTCCCTTCCCCAATTCCAGGGACCATCTCTTTATGAATATTCAGGGTTGTGCAAATCAAAACCACAATGAGATAGCATCTCACCCCAGTAGCAGTGACAAAACTTAGTGGTGTAAAGGAAATGGGAAGGATCTGGCAGGGAACTGAAAAGACAGGGGAATAGTGAGCACAGTCCAATGGTGAATTAATTTTATAAAACATAGTGTATGGAAATGATTGCATGAAACACAATGTGAATGAAGAATAGCATGAAACAATGTATACCTTAGTAGCAAACCAATATAAAAATTTTTTTAAATAGTATCTTATTGGGGTGAGATGATATCTCATAGTTGTTTTGATTTGCATCTCTCTTAGAGCTAGGGATTTTGAACATTTCTTAATTTGTTGGCCATCAGTAAGAAAAGCAAAATTTAGCAGAGCAGCAAACATCAACTGCTGGCAAGGTTGCAGAGAAACTGGAACCCTTATTCACTGTTGGGGTAAGACTGAGAAAAATTGGATAAATTATGTATACTGCATTGAAAAAGATGAGGGAGAGAACAGTTTAAAAGCAACATATGATTGGGTATTATGGTTATAACAAGAGTCCAGAATGAAGGTTGCATAGTGGAGTGTACTCGGGGAGGGGAGGGGGGATTGTATACCAGTGAAAGAGGAAAGAACTGGGGGGGAAAGGGGAGCAGGGAGAAAAATGCAACAATGAATGAATACAATTCCAAAATCTCTGTAAATGTTCATTAAAATTAATAAAAAAATAACATCTACTCAAGCTATTTGTGGGGAGAATGATGAGCAGTCTCCTCCCACTGCCTTTACAGCCTCTGAATCCTGAAGGAGGGTTGCTATGAGTCAGAATCAACAGTACATTTGAGTTTGTTTGTTTGTTTGTTTTTTTACTTATGTCATTTGTGGTCCTAAGAAACAAAAAGTACATTTTAAAAGCAACTGCACCATATAGTATATTATAAAAGTAATTAATGTAAAATGTGCAATTATTTTTCATATAGGAATGTTAGTAATCATGTCTTCTTTAACTAGCTATAAGATCTAACCATTCACTAGCCACATAGAGGGTCTGCTTATGCTCAAGAACAATCCATCTGTGCCTATCACTGCCAGCTCTATGGCTCAGCAGGATCTCACACACAACTGCCAACTGTCCAACATACAGTTATGACATGCAAAGCACTGTGCAACTGAAAAAGTGCTTGAGTTGGCAGCAAGGAGCTGCACAGAAACAATGTGCAAACGGAACAGTGCACCCTCACTGATGAGTTACATGCCAAACTGATTAGAAGCACAGAGTGTCAGGAAAAGGACATGCAAAGACAGTATATTTCATATTAGCACAAAGACACACATGAACTAACACTATATATAAAATTCACTCCAGATTTCTTTTCTTGAATTACAAGTAGAATACAAGATGCAGTGCACCACGAAAGCAAAGATGGTATCTGATTCATCTTCCAGTGTTATTCAGTTCAATACCTGACTGGTACTTACCAAGAGCTTGATAACTGCTGAAAAGGTAAATGGGAACTACAAGTTCTCTCTCTTATTACTCTTGAGTCACAATCAGCTCACAGCTGAACCTCTGGTGGATTTTCAGAGGCTATAAATCACACGGAAGCACCTACACCACCAGTAAGGCTTCAACAACTTCATATCCTAAGTCATGACTGGCAGAATTGCTCAAAATTTTAATTAGTAGGCTTATAAAAGCTCAACCAAATGCAGAGTGAAGAAACAATGTTTAAATATGTAGAATAAAATTCATTAGATCAGCTTTATAATTTAATCTACAAAATGAATCAATAAATATTTTCCCATGATACATGCAAAAACTAAAACCAAAATATTGTGGCCACTTGTTCTTCCCCTATCAACTGATAATCATGTGAAGCATAAGTCTGAAGGTTATTTGGGTAAGAAAGAACATTATGTAATTTCTATACACATAAGGAAACAAGGAGTTTGTGGCTGGTTAGTTCATTTGATTGATTTTGTTTACAACTATCAATTTATACCAGGCCCCTTACTCATCTTTTTCATCAACATCCAATTTTTCTCCAGATCATTTGGACTTTACCTCCTCAACGTACCAAATCCAAGCCGTACCTCTGGTCTCACCTTGCTGAAGGCAGATCCTCACCAACAGTGGCCTGCATGGAATTTGCTACTAGCTTGCTCCATCTAACAACTGGTTTCCTCAATCTCCAAAACTATCTTTTCAGAACAAAATTTCCTATTTTTCTTATTCCTCCGCATTTTTCTACAACTTTAGGTAAAACTCCAAACTTCTCAGCACAGCAGACAAGAGTTTCCTGATCTGGACACTACCAGTGCCTGCAATTGGTTCAGGTCTCTCTCTAGTCTCAAATGACTTTGCACACCTTGCTGTCTCTTCTAAAATGTCCGGCCAAACCCCATCTCACCTCCTTTTTCCTGGCTCATTTCGCCTCATTTGTTAACTGCTCTAGACCTGGAACAAGCTTGCATTCCACATGGTCTATGGAGCACTTTCCTGTGATGCGGCCATGAGGTATGCAACTGTCCCCCTCTACCACAAGATGACTGACATGGCTCACACAAGGAAGACAGGCATGAGACACTTAATCTGTGGAATTAACACTTGAGCACTTCTCCCCATCCCTCAAAATTCAGTAAAGATCTACTTTTTTAAAATGAGAAATATGATCTAAACTAAAATGCATAATCAGTAGACCTACTAATTGTCAGTATCAACCTTCTGCTTCAATAGCCAATTTCCAATTAAACTAAATTTCATTTACACAAAATCTACATTTAGCTATTTTATTTTTTCAGTTAGCACGCTGCCACAAATGACGGCAAAATGTGTTTCTAAGAACAGTCGTCAATTTAAAAGTGTGCAGTAATGTGTTAATAAATAAAGACCCCTGGCATGACTAACAATTTTTACTTCTTAAACATTTCTAGTTTCAATGCATAAAAAGCTTTTGGCAATATCAATGTCTTAAGAATGAGTAAATTTTCATTTTCACTTCCAAAAATTACAAAGTTATTCTACAACCCTTAGAGGAAGAAAGAACCTTAAATCTAGCAGCCAAAAATTAAAAGTGATCCCTCAACATAACACATTATGTGTTGGACTGCAGATCAAAAGGCCGCCCGTTTTATTTCATGCAGCTTCGCTACGTGCTTACCAGGCAGTCTTTCAGAAAGACATGCAGACCAAGACAGACAACACAGGGTCAAAATGAGTCAGAACAGACTCAGGAGAAGCGGGTCTGGGTTTGGATTATAAGGGTACCTTGCTGATATCATGTGTTACTGTTTCATGTAGGGCTGCTAACTAAAAGGTCAGGGAGGGTCACACCACCAGCTCCACAGGGGAGCGATGGACAGTGTCCTGCAGTCAAGACGTCCTGCCCTGGAAGTCCAATGGGCAGTTACAAGTCAGAGCTGACTTGATGGCAATGGGTTTGAGTTTCTGGGTTAAAGTAGCCTTAACTTTTAGGACAGATTGCTGTTTGTTCCCTAAAACTCCTTTTCTTCTCCTTCTTTCAACAGGACCCCAGATTAAAGAGGACACATGGCCAACAAAGGAAAAATGCTTCATCCTCCATTTCCTTTGTAGGTACACACAAGTGAGTGAGTACTGACTGACAGGTACACACAGAAATGTTGCAGCAACTTCCAGGAGCCTTCTGATGCCTAGAACAGTCATCAGACCTACAATGAGGAGGAAACAGCCTTATCTCTGGGAGAGGTAGGATGTGAGCCAGAAGCAGCTTGAATCTTTCATCATTTATTTCTAGCTGTGGACTGCCAAGTGTCTGTTCCCCTTTCATGTGAGAAAGAAACAACTACTCTTTCCAAACTATTATTATTTTGGGGAGCTTTGGTGGCTTGGTAGTGAGGAGTTACACAGCCAACCCAAAGGCATATGATTCGAATCCACCAGCTGCTCTGTTCTGTGCTAATGAAAAGTTTGATTAAAAAAAAACAAACATTTCTAACAGCATCATAAGGTCTATCATAAAAACCCCTTTAAGAGATCTAAGGTCTATCATAAAAACCCCTTTAAGAGATCTAAGGTCTATCATAAAAACCCCTTTAAGAGATCTAAGGTCTATCATAAAAACACCCTAGAAGAGTTAGACTTTCACAAAACTATAAGTGAGATAGGAAATACATACTCTACCAAATGTTTCTAAATAGAGGAGTCGTAATTTGATAAATACAGACTGTTAAACATAAAACACACAAAAAACAGAATCTAGTTATATGGACCTCCTAAGAAAGTAAATACTTATGCTCAAGAGAACCTACACTTGGGGAAATTAAGTTGGCAACAATTATGTGATAAGGGCCTACACTCTAAAATGTAGAGGCCACCTGAACACCTCAATGAGAAAAAACAATCTAATTTTTAAAAAAAATGGTCCAAGACATACAACAAAACAATCAGGAGATTTACAGAAACATGAATGGCTGCTAACCATTTGCCATAGGAGAGACGCAAACCAAACATCCAATGAGATACCATTCACCCTGTGAATAATAAAACAGGAGAACACATGCAGGCAAGGCTGTGAGATTAGAATTCTTACACCCTATTGGTAGAACTGCAAAGTAAGAAACAATATAGCACTTTCTGAAAAAGCTACAAGTAGAAAAACCATTTGATCCAAGAATCCCATTCCTACATATATACTTGAGAAATAAGGTATATGACATAAATAAAGACATATTTAACTTCACTGTAGCATCATTCTCAGAAATCTAAGTGTCCATCAAAATATGAATGGATCCAGTGATTCTGCACCCTCCCCTCCACCACTCCTCAGCTCTTATGCCTCCTTTACCCTTCCCCGATTTATACACTTACTAGTTGTTGTTGTTGTTATGTGCCGCTGAGTTGCCTGCAACTCATAGTGACCCTATGTAGAACAGCCCTAAACCATGCTCTATCCCGTGCCAATCTTATTGTCTCTGACACATCTATCCCCATTTACCCCAGTCACTGAAATTAATCCACCTCACTGCTGGTATTCCTTTCTTGCACTGTCCCTCTACCCTCCCAAGCATGACATCTCTCTCCAAGGACTGAAACCTCCTTGCAACATGCCCAAAGTATGTCAGACGAAGCTTCAAAATCCTTGACTCCAAGGAGCAGACCAGCATGACCCTCTCAGTCCATGGTATATTCAACACTCTTCTCCAGCACCACAGCTCAAAGGCATCAATTATCTTTCTATCATCCCTAGTCACTGTCCAACTCACTGATGCATAGCACGCAACTGTAAAGACTATAGCCCAGATCAGGCGCACCTTAGTCTCCACCTTGACATCATTGCTCTTTAGTACTCTGGAGAGGTCCCTGACAGCTGACTTTCCCAGTACAATTCCTCTCTTGATTTCCTGGATTTTGATTACCAGGAGTGTTGACTATGGACACAAGCAAACTAAAACTGTTAACTATCTCAATCTCTTCATCATCCATACTGAGGCTGCCAATTGGTCCAGTGGTGAGAATCTTTGTTTTATTGATGTTGAGCTTCAATCCGTATTGAAGACTGCAGTCCTTGTCCCTCTACAACAAGCACTTCAGGTCCTCCTCAGTTTCAGCAAGCAGGGTTGTGTCATCTGCATAACGCAGGTTGTTAATGAATCTTTCACCAATCCTGATGCCACATTCCTCCTCATACAGTCCAGCGTCCCGAATGATCTGTTTTGCATACAGATTGAAAAGGTATGGAGACAGAATACATCCCTGGCAGACCCCCTTGTTGATTTTTAACCATGTAGTGTCTCCTTGCTCTGTTTAGGGCTCTTGTACATAGGGTCTCTATGAGACGCAAGCAATTTGACGGCACATAACAACATCAACAAATAAACTAAAAGGGAACCTTGCCAAAAACCAAATATGGGAAAACAGAGAGGGAGAAGGAAAGCAGAAAAATGGGAAGGGGGAACCTAAGGAAGAAACAGGAGAACACTGATATAACACAGGATTGTAAGCAAGGTCACAGGTCAAGCATGTGTAAACCACTGGCTGAAAAACACATGTGCTATGAAATACTTATACTGTTTGAATCTGCCAGCGTATCTGCAGGAGATACATGTATACCTTCTTCTGTGTCCTTCACAGTCTTGGAAACCCTCTGAGGGATAGCTATGAGTCCATTTCAAGTCTAAAGCAAGGAGAGAAACCAAGAACAGTCTAAAAAAGGCCTTATTGTTCGTTGCTGTGGAGACTGCTCTGAGTCAGGCTGTTGCTGATGATGTCACTGAATGGACTAGGACTTATAGCAACCCTACACACAGAGATCAGAACCATGCCCACCCTGTGGCACCCTCATACCGATCATATGCAACCTTCATGCATGCGCACGTGCTTTGTCAGTCACTGAGTCATTCCATCTCACTACAGGCCTTCCTCTCAGTATCTACTTTTCCCAGCATGTTGTCTTTCCCAAGATCCAGCCCTTTCTTCTTGTTGCATTGTGCCTCCAAGCCAGAAGTAACTCACAGTTTCATCCTCCAGTGGGTTTTCAGAGGCTGATAACTGCACAGGAAATGCCCATTCCTCTCCCATATAGACTCCAGCAGGCTAGAACCTCCTGCATTTGGGGTAGCAGCATAAATCCAAGCCATTATGCCACCAGAGCTCCCTTTCAGCTCCTAGTGACTCAGCCCAGCATTATTCTAAGTCACTATTTCTCAGCTTACTGCAGCATCTCTCTGTTCTTTATTTTATCAAGTACGGTGTCTGAGGTAATTGGTACCTCTTGATGGAATGCCCAAACTAAGCGTGCCCAAGTCTCCCACCCACACATCTACCTAAGGAGACCGCTGCCTGTACTCCTTTCAAGACACTTTGGCTCATTCTTCTAAAAAACCAAGGTGTACAGGGAGTCGCTGACTTATGACAGAATTATCTTCCAGAGACTGTGACAAGCCAGATCTGACATAAGTGGAATTACTAATTTTTTGCTTGTTTGTTTGTTTTATTATTATTGTCTTGGTGGCACAGTCCATAGCAAGTTACACTGCTAAATTCTCTGGAAGTTCAAATCCATTAGCCACTCCATGAGAGAAAGATGGGCAATCTCCTCCTAGGCAATTTACAGCCTCCAAAATTCCACTGGAGAGTCAGCTATGAGTCAGTTTATGCTTAACAGTAGTGAGTTGGAGATTTTTTTAAATTTTTTTAACTGTTGTCTTCGTTATGTGCCAGTGAGTCACTTGCAACTCAGAGCGACCCTATGCACAATAGCTCTGAACCCTGTCCTATCCTGAGCCAATCTGTCTCTGACACACCTACTCTCATTATCCCAGTTACTGTGTCAATCCATCTCACCTGGGGTCTTCCTCTCCTGCACTGTCCCTCCACCCTCCCAAGCAGAATGTCCTACTGTCACTTAAAAAACAAAAATTTACTGTTATTTGAGTGAAAGTTTACAAAACAGAGTAGTGTTCCATTCAACTATTCATACATATAGGGAGCTAAGGAGACCTGGTGAGTAAAGAGTTAAGTTGCTAATTAAAGGGTATATGGTTCAAATCCACCAACTGTTCTGCAGGAGAAAAGTGGGCAATCTCAAGTGCAATTTACAGCCTCCAAAAATCAGCTGAAGGGTTAGTTTTGAGTCAGTTACTACTCAAGTGAAAATGAACAACAATATTCACGTATATCTGGCTTTGTATCTTAAAAGCACTATTACTAGTCTTTGAAGACTGCAAACACTATATATGAACTTACAAATATATGCTATATATATTTATAAATATACTGTTGTTGTTGTTGTTATGTGCCATCGAGTCGTTTGCGACTCATAATGACCCTATGTACAAGAGCCCGAAACGCCGTCCTATCCTGTGCCAACCTCGATGTCTCAAACACATTCATTCCCACCACTCCACTCACACAATTGATCCATCTCATCGAGGGTCTTCCTCTCCTGCACCGTCCCTCCACTCTCCCAAACATGCTGCCCCTCTCCAAGGAACAGTCCTTCCCTGCAACATGCCCAAGGTATGTCAGACGAAGCTTCAGAATCCTTGACTCCAGGGAACATTCTGGCTTTACCCTCTCCAGGACAAAACTGTTTGTTCTCCTATCAGTCCATGGTATACTCAACACTCTTCTCCAGCACCACAACTCAAAGGCATCAATTCTCTATCTATCAGACCTATTCACTGTCCAACTCTCCGATGCATAGCACATAATTGCAGACTATAGCCTAGATCGGGCACACCTTAGTCTCCAGCCTGACATTGTTGCACTTCAGTACTCTTGAGAGGTCCCTCACAGCTGACTTTCCCAAATGCAATTTGTCTCCTGATTTCCTGGTTGCTGTTACCAAGATTGTTGACTGTGGAACCAAGTAAACGAAAACTGTTAACTATCTCAATCTCTTCACCATCCATACTGATGCTGCCAATTGGCCCAGTGGTGAGAATCTTTGGTTTCTTGATATTGAGCTATATTGAATATATACATATACTATACATACATAAATACAAACTTTAACATCTACCCTGACAGGAAGAGTTGAACCATGTTGGCTTTTTGTCACTGACAGTAATAATTTCTCAGGGAAGGTTCTGGATCATCTCTGGGAATAATTTTCTACTTAGAAAATTAGTGAGAGATATCTACATGGAACTCTTTCTCTTTACATATTTCTCAGGGACATTTCACCGCCAACCAAATCTGCCCATAAACTTTAGCAATGCGACCAGCATCTGGATTCGTATTTTTAAACATCTGAACCTCCTAATTTTGTTTAGAAAAAAACTGCAGCCAACCCTTCCACTGTAAAAATTTTTTATAATTTCTCTGCTTTTTCTTCACTATCTCCTTCTTCTTAACCAGTTTTGTTTTTTCAAAGTTCATGAAGTCTAGAATTGTCTTTCTTCATCTTCACAACCTATGTATGAGTTGTTTCACATCAGTGGTATTAAGAATATATTCAGCAATGTTGACATATGTACAATTTTTTCACCAATCTCTCCCATCATATTAATCTGATCAAATGCTTGGAACATGTTCACAAGACTCAGTCTTGGAGAAGATGAAATGAAGTTGCTCCTTGGAGACAAGGATTCTGAGACTCCATCTAACGTTCTTTAGGCATATTGCCAGGAGGGACCAGTCTTTAGAGAAGGACATCATGCTTGGAAGGGTGCAGGAAGAGCACTGGAGAAGACCTTGAATGAGATGAATTAACACGGAACTGGGGTAATGAGTATAGGTGTGTCAGAGACCGTGAGCTTGGTACAGGATAGAGCAGGGTTCATAGCTATTGTACCCTGGATCACTATGAGTCATAACTGACTCAACAGCAGCACTTGAATGCATTTTCCCACAACTTCCTTCCAGAAAGGTGTACTGACATACTGACAGCACAAACACATAGTTTTAAAAGTATGACTTAAATACTTGAAACTCAAATACTTTAAAAGTCAGAGACTACTTGTAGAGTTGAATGTTACCCAATTAAATCACGAGGGGGGATGCTGAAAAGGTAAAGCCTCAAAATGTAATGAACTTTGTAGGTAAACTACTGTAAAATTTTAAAAAGATTAAGTGTAAAAAGTAATTTTTAAAAATAAATAAATAAAAGTCGTTTTGGGTTTTTTATTTTTGTTTTTTGGGGGAGGGCAGATTTCTTCTTTTCCTACCAGATGGATAAGTCCACATTCTAAGGATCCTGGAATAGGAAAATTGAGGATCTTATATTTTGATTCTTTTGTTTAATGTCCTTGGTAAACAGCTATAATAATCCAGACTTTTTCCATGTTTGTTTTGTTGTTGCTATTCTGTATCATCAAGTCAGAACCGATCCACAGCTGGGCCTCCAACAGATTTTCAAAGGCAGCTAACTGCACAGAAGGAAACTGTCCATCCTTCTTCCGCAGAACAGCTGATGGATTCGAACCATGTGCCTTCAGGATTACAGCAGTTTCTTACAACTAAGCCAGCAGAGCTCCCTCATGTATGTAAAAGGATATCCAGAGTCCCATGAAAGATATTTGGAGTCCTGTGAAGATAAGTATTCCTGAAGCACAAAAATTCCACTTGGCTTTGAAGGGAACTTTGACAGCAGTGCAGTCGCACTGACGCCATTTGTTTTACGGACACTGAAGTGGCTCCTCATTGCAAACTCACAAGTCTGCATCCATGCTTGGAGATAATATTCTCTTTGTATTCCAACCACTTTTTCATCTTAGAAACTCTTTTCTCCATCCTCAGGATGGAGCCTAAGCATCATTCACTCAGGAAAGCTCAAGTTGGGTCATGACATTCCGCAGGTTCTTCTGACAGTGTAACATTTATCTGTCACTGTTCTCATCACGTGCACAGGAATTCTGAACTACAGCTTTGTTTTCTATTCCATATTTCTTTTGGCACTTATTAATTAACAAGTATTCCTGTCCATACCTAAACTGGAGACAGAGGGGCTAATGGCAGTTAAAAGTAACAGTGAATAAATGGAACAGTACTATTTTCAAACCAAACACTAAAATGTTAGTTCTTAAGATTGATCTAGGATGCCTAGCAAGGCAGGAACAACTGTCAGACAAGAGACTGTTTTCTTTCAGGATCTGATAAATACCTTCAGGAGTCCTGGTGGCTCAGTGGGTTATGTATTGAACTACTATCAAAATGCTAATGGTTCGAATTCACCAGCCTGAGAGAAAAAGATGAGGCACTGTGCTTCAGTGATATTTACAGCCTCAGAAATCCAATAAAGGGTTGTCATGAGTTGGAATCAATCCAGCAGCAAAGGGTTTGGTTTGGGGTTTTTATGATCTTTAGAAAGGTAGAAAAAGATGACCATAGCCCCTATAGGTACAGAGACAAATGTTCCAGAGCTTCACACAGGGTGGTGTAAAAAAAGCTAATTTTTTAAGAAAGTATCTTGTACTAATGCTCTAGTACATTTTTATAATAAATTCATTTTCAAAATATAAGAAAAGGTAATAAAACTTCACTGAACTTCAGAGTTGTCTGAATTTAGGGTATTAAAAATCTATTTTATCATCTTATAAAATTTTTAAAATGTAAATTTAATTAAATTCAACAAAGGAATAATGTCCATCAGTGACTGCCATTCTTAAGGTGGTGAGCTCATCATCATTTTTCTGGAAAGATTTCTCAGATTTTCAGTAACAAAAACTTGTCAACTTATTTCCATTGTTCACAAGTTTTGGGGGTTTTTTTTTCCTTTCTTCTGCAACAAGATGTAGTTTTTGGCTAACATATTTAAAAGGAAATGAAGTCATTCAAATACATAATTAAATCCAGTAGATTATTAAAGTTAGCTCAATTTTTTTTTCTAGTACACACTACAAACTATTCTGTTCATGTTTCTCTGATTGCTACAAAGTACCAGCCTAAGTAAATATTTTGAAGAGGTAGATAACAAATACACTGATAGGATATAAAAACCATTTATGAGTAATTGCATTACATATTTTATACTTCAATTTAAAATCAAAGAATAATTGAGAAAGATCTATGACTAAGCTGTCCATATGCTTTAAGCCAACTGCATATTCTGGGTTTGAATTAAGAAAGGTTTTTACAAAACAAATAGCTGAATTGAGTTCTGATGGATTCTTAAAGCATAAGCAAATCAGCAAAATAAGATTTATATTATGTTGACATCGTCAAAATCTATCCTAATTGTTACAAATGCAATCTTAGCTGATATTAAAGAATATGCTCAGAGTTGCAGTTGTGGATTAGAGTCCTCTCTGATTTTAAAAGAAAGGTGCTTGGTCAATGTGCTTATCAATCTCACAGACTATGTCAGGCATGACATCCTTTAAAATATTTTGTTAACTACACTGTTAGTTCGGTTGAAATGACTATCAAAGTTATACAGATAAGACATAGCATTAAGAATACAGGGGGGGGGGAGGGGTTTGTGCGGGGAGAAGGGTGCAACAATGCATGAATGGAATCCCAAAATCTCTGTAGATGTTCATTGAAATGAAAAATAAACAACCTAAATTAAAAAAAAAAAAAGAATATGTAGCCCTATTTAAAAATGGGAAAGTATGGTGATTTGTGCCATATGGTATTTGTGTAGTGGCGTACAGTTATATGTGTTCTCATTCATAATTAAAACCTTGCTTTTGGTAAGAAAATAAAAATCTACTATAATTGTTACAAAGCACCAGAAAAATAAGTTATTGTGACTCAAAATACACCTAACTAGTCAAGCACCTTCAAACAGTTGCTCAGGTTAAGTCAAAAGATACAAAGAACAAGACCTAGTTGTATTTTATTTTTTTAAATCTAGTTATACTTAAAAAACAAACAAACAAAAAAAACCACCCCAACACTTAGCATATGACACTGAAGACATTTTCAAAGGTTCATTCACTAAAAATGTCATAAAAAACAGTGTGGAGAATTCCAAGCAGTAGAGAGCAATTTTCTAAACTAATCCTGGAAAATGTTAAAACCATATATGTTTTATGCTTATTAACATTTTCATGGAATAATAATTGATGATTATTAATGCTGAAAGATTATAAGGTATTTTCCCTCTGTGAATCAGTTCATAAGTATCCACTTTAATCACTTACAAAGTAATTAAAGTTTGCATATCCTAAGCATTTGTAAACATCTGAGAAGAAAGCTGCATTCAGAAATTTGGTCTAAACCTCTTTCCCCTTATTGTAATTTATCTATACATTAATAATCTAGAGAGGGTAAGGAATACTTTTATAATTCTGCTTAAATTTTTTTTAAAACGGGGAGTTTGAAGGGGAAGCTAGGAGCACAGACAGAAGATTCTCCCCAAGATCCTCTACCTACAACAGTCAGTGTTTCTCTCCTGAAGTCCTGATCTGTCCATTTGCACATATGTTGCTTCTGAATTAGAGGCTGATTACATTTAAAAACACTCTGTAGGAGAAAAATGATGACATTTTATGACATAAATGACAATGTAAAAATCAAAGTATCTACAAAATTTCTCTACAGTAAGTTCTCATTATTTATATGTATTTGCCAACTTTATAAAAATGAAACTCTAGCACTTGGGGGAAAAGCAGGAATGCACAGGCATGCCACTGTGAAGTCAGCAAGCCCCAGGACTCTCAGACAGCGCTGGGTCCCTGGAGGCATCCATCCCCTCCCACCTAGCATTCCAGCCCCAATGCTCTGTTATTCTGATTATTGATTATTCCACTTAAGTACAAGACACTGAAGTGGAAGGAAGAAATGCTGCCTAACCCACAATCTGTGGTGAGCTCAAGTAATTTTGAAATCATCAAAAATAATCAAATCATACTTTAACCTGTTATATGACTCTAAACTCCAGGTTAAAGAAATTCAAATTTATCTCTACATTTCCAAGAAACTTATAATTTAACTCCTTAAAATTGAATCCAAATCAAGATCCAGAGTCAACCCAGTTACATGATTTTAAACTAGTCCAGACACTTTACATTTACAATTTTAAAAAGTATACTTTTATAAAGTTCTTGAAGTAAAAAGAAAATATCAAGTTTACAATATCAAAAGTTATTCTTCAGTAAACAGGAGCATTAGGAATAATGCAATGTCAAAACCTAAAGAGAATTTTTTGTTGTTGTTGTTGTGTATTATCAAGCCAGCACCAACCCACAGCTGACCCTCCAGGAGGTTTTCAGAGGCAGCTAGTCACATGGAAAAAGACTGCCCATCCTTCTCCCACAGAGTAGCTGGTGGCCTCAAACTGCGTGCTCTCGGGATTGCAGTGCAGCTTCTTATCACTAGGCCACCAGAGCTCCCTAAAAAAGATTTAAGGTAAGAAAACTAAGGGTGTGCTGAAAAATCATTGACTCCAGCCAGCCTGCAACAACTCCTAAAGATGCTGCTGTCGTTGGCCCCAGACAAGTTTATATTCTATTTTAGTCATAATTACAATTTGATTACTGTAACTAATTTATTTAACCACATAACATAGCAATACAACATTTCTAAATATTTTAACTTAATCGGAACAAACAAAATGCTAAGTAAAACCAAAATTAATTAAGTTTTTACATTTTTACTCCGTGTGATAACTCCAAGCATGTTTTGTAAGATTCAATCAGTAATCTTAAACACCATTAACATAGTGCTGGAAAGCTTACAATTGACGTAAGCCCTGCCTACATGAAGATAATGATCCCAAACTCTTTACATTTGGGGATAAAATATGCAGAACATTTACTTTCCAAATTGTATTGCATTTAATATCGTATTAATCTAAATCTAAAATTAATCGTTTATGACTTGAGCAATTTTCACTGTCTAATAGAATCACTAGCTCCCTGGCATTGACTTGATTCTGAGTCCCCAAGATTCTGGAAATCCAATCCTGTGAATTGCCCTGGAAGGAGATGGCTCACCTTCTCCCAACAATTGGCAGGTAGATTGGAACTGCTGACCTTTTGGTTAGAAGCACAACACAGACTATACCACCAGGGCTCACAGTCAGTTCTAATCCTCCTTTATATAAACAACTCTTCATAAAGAAAGTATAAGGATATATTGATGCTAATTAAGTTTATCCATTAAACACAAAGGAGCTTTATTTTCATTACAATGTTGACATTAAAACAGTTTTTAAATAAAAATTTTAAAAAGCTAGAGTTAAAATAGCCTATAATAAGAGTGAGAAAGGGGAAACATCCTATGTCAGCCAGTCAATAATGAAGAGTGAATAAAGCAATTTCTAGTTAGAAAGACATTTGCTTTTCTATTTATAATATACTACGAGACTAACTCAAAACTCTTTATTCAAGAAAAGAAAAGTCTAATTTCAGGCATTTTCAGCCTCAACCATTGATCATTTGAAAAACAAAAATTCTCACCTAGAAACCTGTCTCTGCTAGCAAAGGGGAAAGGTGTATCCTGCTCTTTTCTTTTACATCAGGAATATACATTTACAACGAAATAAAACCTCCAAGGCAAAGTGGATGTGAGCTGACTGAAGGAAAACAAATAGAAAAATTTACTGACTCAGTTCTGGAGGCCAAAAGGGAAAAAAAACCCCACACCTTTGGGGATTAATTTCCTAGTGTGCTATCTCACTGATAATTTAAATATACATTTATGTTTGTTTGTAATTAAAAAGAAAATCAACAATAAATTAAAAGAACCACAAAAATGAACTGCATTTTATTAGTATAACATTTCTAAATTGTCAACAAAAGGGAAAACAAAGCTGTTTCACAGAAACTTCAGAACACCTGGCAAATCTAAGCTCAACTGTTGTCAACTGCTTCAACTCTATTACTTACCACCATTCTTCAAATTAATTCCATGAAGGGAACATAAACTAAGAGACATCAAATTACCAAATAATTCATTTATGTTCAAAATTATAGCTCGGGGTAATGAAACCCAGAGGGAAATCTAATCAAGTCTTTGTTTTACAGAAAGACTTCATTATTTCCCCCCCTACTACCATAGGGGAAAGGGTTGAGCTGCCAACCCAAAATCAGGCAGTTCAAATCTACCACGGGCTACAAGTGGGAAAGAAAGGAAACCTCTTCTGGTGCAATTTACAGCCTCTGAAAACCTGCTGGAGTATCAGCTATGAGTCTGATCTCACGCCAAGACAAATACCAACAACTACTACAAATAAGCCATTTTAGGGGAAATCATGGGGGGCCATTGGTGGATGGTAGAAGGGAGTATAGAAATTAGAAAATATCCACTAGGGTTTTGAAAGGATGGGGTAATAATTGTGGGCATGGATTAAAGGTGATTGATTTTATAAGACACAATGTATGGGAACGATCAAAGGAACACAGTAGGAATAAAAAAATACAAATTAAAATGTCTAAAAATCCATCTGGAATGCTATTTACTTTTATTTAGTAGTAAAAGATAACTTTTACATCAATCTAAATAATTAGATGAAATAGCATTAAATAAACACAGTAATTTATCTGTATGCATTTGTTTAAATCCATTGTTCAAAAACGTTCAAAAGGCACGTTTTATGCCATCTTTCTTGCACTGAACATATTTAAAAAAAAAAAAAAAAGAAACAAAGATCTTTTCTTTCTGTTATCCAGGACTGAAAGGGCTAGATTTGAAATCTATCCCAAATTCATCTACTTCTTGTTATTTCCATTTTTATCCAGTCCACGACCTTCATCTGAGAACATCAGGAGGGCCTTCTAAACAAAAATCTTGCTTTCATATAATTCATTCTCCTTAATACAGTCAAAATGATCTTCTGAAAACCTAAACCAAACATTCTCATTACCACACTTAAAAACCGTAATGACTTTCAACTCACGAGGGCAGCTTGTAGGAAGGACTCTGAAATCCCTGCCCAGCTGCTCTTCAGTCCATTTTTTCCCACCCTAGCCCTGCTCCTGTTCTTTACATTAGTTTCTCAATCTGGCATTATTGACATCCTGGATTGGGCAACTCTGTTGTGTAGGGATATCCCTGTGCCTTGTAGCTTGTTTAGTGGCCTTTCTGGCTTTACCGTGCTAGATGCTAGTATCACCACCCCCAGTAATAGCAACTACATATGCCTTCAAATATCTCTAGTGAGCCCAGTTCATGTCTGTCTTACGGTCTTTTCACCTCTCATTCTCTGTGGCCCCGTATGAAATGCTCACCCAAAAACTAAGCTGTATACTTGGCTTCTCATAATCACCTCACCTTCATTCTTAGGACTACTCAGAAACTTATCTCCAAGCATTCCAGAGGAAGTGGAACCCCTTCCATCCTATCCATAATCCAGAACATTAAAAATAGGGTCCAAAGCTGTCTGTTGTTGTGAGCTGTCAAGTCAGTTCCAACTCCTAACAATCCTACACACAACAGAACAAAACACCACCTGTTTTGTGCCATCCTCAGCATCACTGCTGTGTGTGTCCACTGTTGCAGTCACTGTGTCCATTCACCTTAATATTCACAGGAGGGAATGCTCCACAGAGCCAAGGATTTTGAAGCTCCATCTCACATATCTGGGCATGTTGCCAGGAGGGATCAGTCCTTGGAGGAGGACCTCATGCTCAGAAGGGTGGACAATCAGAGTAGGAGAGGAAGACCCCAGACAAGATAGATTTACACTGTAACTGGGGTGATGGGGGTAGGTTAGTTGGAGACAGTGAGACTGGCTCAAGACAAGATCACTATGAGTCACAGGCAACTTGATGGCAAATAAGAACAACATTTGCACATGCCTATTTTTTAAAACATGAGAACACATTTCCAGTGCCTTAGGTGCCTTTGTTCTCCTCACTGCTCCTCTACTTTACCAAGATGATGTCTTTCCAGGGACTGGTCCCTCCTGGTAACATGCCTAAAGTATGTGAGATGAAGTCTCACCGTCCCCTTTAAAAAAGCATACTGGAAGTGTTTCTTACAAGACAGATCTGTTTAGTGCTCACAACGTGTTGTAAAGAATGCAGAAATGTCAGTATCTATGAGGAAACTCTTAAAGAAGCAAGTCCATGATATTTAACATCTGATGAACAGCAGCACTCCAGAATATTCTTCCTCACTGTGTTAGCCCACATCATTCAAATCTCATTCTAATGCATTCATCCTCTCCTTTAGAAAGGCTGGTAGCAGGGCTGTCAGACAGCCACATGTCTCTATCCCTTGTGTCTTAAGAGAAACATGCTTCTCATGAGTAGGGGACAAAGAGACATGACAGCTCTTCAGAATACTGAACATCGTGCATCACAGCTGAGACGGCCAGACCTGAGGGCACCTGCGGTGGTTCCTTCATTCACACAGAAGGCCCCAATAAGGATAAGTAAAATTCTGTCATTTACCTTGTTTTAAATGACACAAAAAAAATTAATCAAAATAGAAAAACATTATTTTAGTTACTTAAAAAAAACCCTAAAGGCTACACTGAATGAAATGTAAAAGTTAATCTAAATTTAATAGATTTTTTTTCACACTATTATACGAATTGCTAAAATCCACTCAGGTTAACTATAAAATGAATAGTTAAACCCTGCAAAACTAAGTAATCAGTTGTCCAACTGTATCCCATTCAACCTCAAAAAAGGGTAACTACATATCTCAAACAACCAGTCAGTTGCTCCTGAAGCTGTTT
Organism: Elephantulus edwardii; assembly: GCF_000299155.1. NCBI lineage: Eukaryota > Metazoa > Chordata > Mammalia > Macroscelidea > Macroscelididae > Elephantulus > Elephantulus edwardii. Next base: position 1,347,895 of record NW_006400037.1, read on the forward strand.
CATAGCAGTACTTTGAGTACATATTTCTGGGAAACATTAATTAATCTTTTTAAAACTGTACATAGCATTGCTCTGAATAAGTAATATACATTTCTAGATTTTAATCAAAATCATTGACTTTAAGAACTATCACCCATAACAGCAACAATCTAAGGGCTTTCTAAATGCATTCTGAGACCTATCGGAGGGGCGTGCAGGCGTGAGGAAACATCACATACCAGTTGTGCACCATCAGCTTTTGCACAGCCAGTAGAGCGTTGTACCGGACCTGCTGGTCTTCATGGTGCATGTGGTTCATCACCAGCTGCTTCCCACCAAGTTGTTCAATAACCCTGCATGCAGAACAGAAAAGATGTGGCCATGATGCTTCAAGCACTTTCAAACCAAAATGGTAATCAGCAGAAAGCTCTCATACAGGCCAAGGAACTGTAAAAAAAGTTACAACAATACATAAGTAAACCAACACACTGCTTTTTACTTCATTTTTGTCTGAGTCACAGAAAAAAGTATTAAAATTGTTTTTAAGTCCTATGAATCCAATTTTTACTCTCATTTCCCAATCAAGGAAAATACCATCTGTTTGAACACCTCACAGACAGTATCATTCTAGATTATAAATTTTTCTAGGTGATATAAGTTCTTTACTACCACTACTTCTTAAAACAAGTGTTATTTTACATAAAATATACTAAAACTATCTAATATCTGTAACATCAATAATCCATAAGAAATCCTTCTTTACTCCTCCTCGTCTGAATCAGGCTTGAATTTCTGTTGGTGAACCACTACATATTTTTTCTTTTTAATAAAACCTGGGCTGTGAATCTCTAAGGTGCTCAGGGAAGATCTCTTCTTCATGCGAGGAGGGTCTCTTTGGCTGAGGGGCAGAAAAGCAGCCCTCAGGACCCCCAATACCTCCGAGAGGGGACTTTTTTATTTTTTTTTAATTGGGAAAAACATATTGGGGGTACAAGGAGGTGAGGGTTGGGGGCAGAAGGGTAAGGATGGGCCAGGATGCAGTTGCAGAGTTGCACAATTTGGTTGGTGGGGGGAGCAGGTGAAGGAAATAATGAGGGTCCAGTGGGGACCAGATGCTACAGAGGAATGACAAGCATTTTCCAATAGTAATTAAACCAACTGTCTTTTCTATTTGGGAATTGGATGCCGACTCTCTGGCTTCTTCATGCTGAACAGGGGCGTAGATATAAAGGGGGGAAGGGAGGACGCTTTATCACCTTACTGGTGGTCTTGGGTTACAGCTGCTTGCCTTCTTGCTCCTGAGGGCCGCGACGGTTCGCCCTGAGCTGGGGGCCTAGCGCAGCCCTCCCCAGGCAGAAGGCCACGACGGCTCGCCCCGGACAGAGGGCCGAGGGCAGCCCACCCTGGGCAGAGGGCCACGACAGCTGAATTAGTCTTTTTTTAAAAAAGAAGAAGTGTGTGTGTGTGTGTGTGTGTGTGTGTGTGTGTGTGTGTACTGTCAAAGTGGATCTGATTGGTACAGGAGACTGCCCCTCCTTCTCCAGCAGAGCATGAAGTAGAGTCTGGTTTCCCCCCCCCCAGGTGCCTGTCGGGGCCTGGGTTTCAGCTGTCCACACCACAGCAGTGGACAACGAGCTTAAAACCCCTGATGGCTCTGGGCGCTCTCACTAGTGGCTATGGATGAAGTCACAGGCAATTTTCAGCCAGCGCTGGTAGAGGGGACTTTTGATGGAGGAAGTGAGTTGTATGGCTGCTCATCCAGGATTCAGGGAAATTCTACCTCAAAATGAGTGAGGAAGAAAGTGTGAGAATCAACTTCTGAGATATCCTTTATTTTAGGGTGGGGAGTGTGTGGTGGGAGGCCTCAGGATCCCACCCCCAGGTCTACACAAGTGAGGCCGGCCCAGTAGTGAGAGAAGACAAGTAGTATGAAAGCTGGACAGAGGCTATCTTTCGAGTCTAAGGAGAAAGCAGGTAATGACTGGCAAAAGACAGGTAATGACTATTCCATGCTCTCTCATAAAGGCCAAAAGGGAGGTTGAGAAGAAATGAACTAGTGGGGCCAGAACAGCATAGTCACAGCTTCTGGAGAAGCAGGGTGGGGAGAGAGACAGGTGTCCTGTCCCTGGGAAGATACAGTGGGAGGGTGGAATATCCCCAGGGAAGATACGATGAGAGGGCACCACGTGTCCCCAGAAAGATAGGTTGGGAGGGCCAAGGCCAGTCTCAGGAAGGGTGAAGTGTGTCCTCCTCTGGAGAGTGGGAAGAGTACAGGTGTTCTGTCCCTAGGGAAAGTAACACTGGGAGGGCCGAGTGTCCCTGGGAAAGATATGCTCAGAGGGCCAAGTGCCCCTGGGGAGATACACTGGAAGGGCTGAGTGTCCCCAGGGAAGATAGGTTGGGTGGGCCGAAAGTCTCCAGGAAGAAACGTTGGGAGGGCTGAGGCCAGTCTCAAGAAGATATGCTGGGAGGGCCAAGGCCAGTCTCAGTAAGGGTGAAGTGTCTCCTCTTCTGGAGGGTGGGGAGAGCTACAGGTGTCCGGTCCCTGGGGAGTTACACTGAGAGGGCCAAGGCCAGTCTCAAGAAGGAGGGTAAAGTGTCTCCTCCTCTGGGATCTCAAGGTCTAGGGGCCCTAATGGATCAGCAAGCATCCTGAGGCTGCTTTCTCTGGACTCTGAGGTGCTTCATGTCAATCTGATAACTGTCCATGGCCTGGAAGGCAGCCAGGGCACTGCCCGGATTGTCAAAACTCATGAAGCATTTTCTCTGATTGATCAACAAAGTCAACAAAGACTGTGGTTGAAATGATCTGACAAGAGGGAACAAACATCAGAAGGATCTCTGAGTCAGCGGACTTTATCTCTTGGGCAGGTGAGAAATGATACAGAAGCTGTGTCCCTCAGAGCTTTCTCATTGCTATTGCTGTGACTGATGCAGGTCTGGCAAAGACAACATAGGAGCGATGGCTGGAGGGGTGAGGGAGTGACAGTGGTGTCATAAGGCCACTGGCATCGATGTGCATGGCAGCCCTGGTGGCCACAGGACTGAGGTGATGACAGAAAGTCACTACCAAGGCGACCTGTTGCTACATCAGGGCTTGGGTGTAGGCACTGCAGGCTCAAAGCTAGAGGGCAATGGGCTAAATATACCCAGATGTCTGGTCACCTGCTATGCTTTTCCCTCTCTATCAGTAAACTTCACCACTCGGCTGGACAAGACACCAGACAAGGTCCAACAAGTTTCTGTTGCTGCATCCAGGCTTCAGAGCACCATGCACTTGTCTACATTCTAAAAGGCTCCAATGTCTGCCACACATCCTTACCTAACTGCTACTATCATAGTATCCCCACTCTGAGCTCTCAGTCTTCTCAAACCTATGGGCAAGCTTGGCCTGGACCATCCATGCTGATGGCAAGTACCTCACCTTGTCACAGGATGTCCTGGTGTCCCTGAGCCCCACCCCCAGCCTCCATTTTCTCAACTCTCTCTCTCTCTCTCCCCCCGCCCGGCCCCCTTTCTTGAGTTCTGATGATGTAGTATAAGAAAATATGCTGCAATCCCAAAGGCACAAAATTTTGAATTCAACAGCTTCTCTACTGGAGAAAGATGCACAATCTCCTCCCAAGGGATTTGTTGCCTCCAAAAACCTACTGGAGGGTCAGCTATGGGTTGGTTCCAACTTCATAGTACATAACAATTGTGAGTTGAGTAAAAGTTTACAAAACAAACTGGGTTTTAATTTAACCATTCATACACATTTTGTTTTACAACATCATTATTTCTATAATGTAACTACATTCTTCCCACAGCTTCTTCTCTGTGTCTCATTTTCATTAGTCCTTCTCTCCTAACCCTTTCTGAGCTTTATCCCTAAATAAATGCTCGTCTTTTGACTTCCTTCAGTTGATTAGTCTAAGGAATGTATGCCTCAGTGGTGTTGCTCTTCATCTCATGGACCTGTTCACTATTTGGCTAAAAGCTGAGGTGTAGAGCCTGGTTTTGTTGCAGGTTTAAAGAATGACTAAGGGCCACACACTCAAGGGTTCTACCAAACGTATACTTCAAAAGTATACATGCTCATTTTTTACATGTGGTGTTGTAGCAGTTTTAAAAATTTTTTTCACATGCCCATTTTTATGTTTTCAGATTTATTCCCAATTTTTTCACCCACTCCACCCAGACTCTTTGTGATGCCCTAGGACCTAGGCAGGTTCATCAGTCTTTCTGACTAATTGTTTCAGTGTATCTTTATTCTTCTTTCCTCTTCTTTGTTCCAGACAGACAGAAACCAACAGTTGCACCTGGCATGGCTGCTCCTAAGTAGAAGGTCTTAGTCTCTACCCAACAAAGTAGGATACAGAACATGGAATTCATAGAATATATCCGTTAACACTGATGTCCTCCGAGTCTATGGTTCTAAGACCCTAGACGAGCAATTTATTCCCTTGCGGTGTTTGGTTATAATTAAGAAGTTTACAGAACTTTTCTCTCCTGTTAATTCTGCCATATGTCTGTATTAGTTACAGCACTACTAATATGAATACATAAATATCATTTACCAAACCTATATAGAGTCATGCATATAGTTCCTCTGAGGGTCAGAAAAAGAAAAACCACCCTCAATGAGATGCATAGATACTGACTGCAACAAAGGCCTTGAGCATATCTGAGACTGTGAGGATGATACAGAATAGGACAAGGTTCCAATCGGTTTCTCAGAGGGATGCTATGGATCACAGTTAACTCAATGGTACCTAACAAAAACAACAATGTACAATTTCCCTGAAGGTTATAGATAAGGCAAAATTTGAGTGGAAGAGTCACTGTGTTCAATGTAGAAAGGACCATCACTTCCTTCCCCTACCCATGTAAGAAAGACATTGGGACAGAATGACAGTAAAGGGGCACCACATTTCCAGCCAACTCTGTAACCCTGCTCTTTGCAGTGTGACATGCCAGCCACCCCATTCTGGTGGTAAAGTTTTATATCTCTATCTTCAGAATCTTGGCTGGCCTTGTGACCTGCTTGGCTAGTATCGTGACTACAACAGAAATGACTGAAGCAGAGATGAAAATGGGCCAGTCTAAGCTTAGATTTAAGATTTGCCAAAAATCTAGCAAATATCTTTTTATATACTAACCATTTTTAATATGTTTACCATAATTCCCTGAATACAAGAATCTTCATTTATTTCAATAATTCCTTTGGCAAACTTCTCTACTTTAGATACAAAGTAGATTAAATTAGATACAAAGTACATTAGCTAAAATTTTTTGAAGGTTTCAAAAACCCAAATCAAATTGTTTTTCTCATACCGTTTGCCTCGTGGGTAATGTCGCACATATTCTCCAACATCATGAGCAGCAACAGCCAAAACTTGTGGATCATCTGACACTTCCAGAAGTTTTGTCAAGATTCTGAAGTAAATGTAAATCAAAAGAGAGAGATCGATAATTTTGTATTAAGCACAACAGAGCACAGGTAAAATGCAGATATTTTCCTAAAAACTGTTAAATGCCCCTGAGTCTGAACCAACTCAAAGCTGATTTTCTGAGGCTATACATCACATGGTAGGAAAATGGCCCTCCTTCTCCTTCAGAGAGGTTGGTGGAGTCAAACCACCTGCCTGTGGGTTGGCAGTGCAACTCTTTACCCACCAGGCCACAGGAGGTCCCTCTTCCTAAAAATAGAAGTTATAAACATAATGTTTTGTGGGTGGTTGTTTTGTTTTTACTGACTTCACTATTACACACATTAAATTTTTTCAAAGTTTCTAGGCATATATAACATGTTACTTTCAAAATTGCAATATTAGTCAGCCAAATTTACAAAATATTAGTAATTCTTCCATCACAAATAAAAGCTATTTTGAAGAAATATTTTCTGAAATACTTAAATACTTTTAAAATTCTACAATTGTTTTATTTCTTTTAATAATTTCGGTTAAAATTCTTAGAAAATAATTACTTTTAATACTCCATGATCAAGATGGCGAACTTAACATTGAACACATGTAGTTGTTAAGAGCTGCTGAGTCACTTGCAACTCATAGCAAACCTATGTACAATAACTCTGAACTCTGCTCTCTCTTGAGCCAATTTCATTGTCTCTGACATAGCTATCCAGTACCTAGTGACTCTCTTGCACTGTACCCCAACCCTTCCAAGCATGATGTCCCTCTCCAAGGACTGGTCCCTCCTAACAACATGCCCAAAGTATGAGAAATGGAGCTTCAAAATCCTTATCTCCACAGAGCAGCCTGCTTTCACCCTCTCTAGGGCAAAACCTGTCTGTTCTCTTCACACTCCATTCAATACTCTTCTCCTGCACCATAAATCAAAGGCATCGATTCTTCTCCTATCATCCTTACTCATTGTCAGCTCTGATGCATAACCAGAAATTGCAAAGACTATGGTTTGGTTCAGGCGCCCCTTAGTCTCTAGACTGATACTGCTCTTCAGTATGCTGGAGAGATCCCTACAGCAAACTTTTCCAATGCAATTTGTCTTTTGATTTCCTGGCTGCTGGTACCAAGAATTTTTATTATGGAGCCAAGCAAGCTGAAACTGTTAACAATCTCAATCTATTCACCATCTTAGCATGATATTGCCAATTGGACTAGTGGTAGGAACTATTGTCTTCTTGATGTTAAGCTTCAATCTATATTGAAGATTACAGTCCTTGACCTGCAGCAGCAAATGTCTCAGGCCCTCCTCAGTTTCAAGAAGCAAAGCTGTGACATCTGTATAATGCCGGCTGTTGATGAGTCTTCCTCTAATCCTGATGCCATATTTCTCCTCATAAAGCCCAGCTTCCTGGATGATCTATTCTGTTTTTATTGAACACATATACCTCCCCTTTCTCATGCCCTAAATTTTACAAAAGGTAGGAGTATACATTACACAAGTGGAATTAAATACATAACAGTAGATAGATATTTCTGGGAAGATGTCAACCAAAACCCCCAATTCTGAATCCCTCACACTCCCAATACATGTTCTGGAACCACCATACAAACAGAATAAAATTACTGCTTGAGTTGGAAGCATAGCTATTTCTGGTTCAGGAGCCAAGGATCAACAGCAGAAAAAGATGGCCTCTGCTGACCCTGAAGCCACAAGCATGAATGTGCAAAGGTTCACCTCCTAGAAGACCTCCAGAAAAAAGAAAAATACATTTATTCCTGGCATCTAGGAGTCTCGAGGGGTGTGGGGGAGATGGGGGGGTGCTTACAAAGTTCAGAAGAGAAAAGTTGCAAATATAATACAGGGGAGTTTTCCAGATATTTCTCACATAATTCCTCTACCTTTACATTGTCATTGCAATGACATGTATGAAAACTCAGAAGGTAAAATGAGTAGTTAATCTTAATTAAACATCAAATTTCATTTCCCTAGATTCTTCATTAAAGATTATGTAAAAATATTTTAATAACATTTATTATCATTTTGTCAATTGGGAAACAAGTGCATCAGGGATGTGTCCTATCTCCACAGGTTTTCAATCTACATGCAGAAGAGATCTTCAAGAGGCTGTGTTTTTTGAGGAGGAATGTGGCATCAAGATTGGAGAAAGGCTCATCAATACTTGCATTATGCAGATGACACAACCCTGCTTGCTGAAACTGAGGAGGACCTGAAGCTTTTGCTACAAAAGGTAAAAGACTATAGTCCACATTATGGATTGAAGCTTAATCTTTGTCAAGACGACAAAGATTCTCACCACTGGGCCAATTGGCAGCAAAATGATGGATGGTTCTCTCATATTTTTCCCTCAGATTTATATCAATATTGGTTCCCTCATTTTTGCTTAACTATCATCTTTATCACTTCACATATATTCTTTTATTCAAAATATATATTTAATTCATAACTAGAGACAGAAAGTACAAGGCATTTTCTGGATATCATTTTACTCAAATATGCTGGAGAAAAAATGAGTTTATATCAGATATGCCCACTCCTGACTTATCAACATGATTATGGGACAAAGCCCAGATCATTATAAAACTGAGGCTATGAGAAAATGGAAGAACCATAATGGATCATAAATGGAGGATGACTACACATTTATCTTTATCTAAGTGCCAAGCCACAGATTCTTTGTGGCCCAGCCACGTCGACACTTAACTATAATCACCACAGTCAGTACTCAGTCAGTGCACACATCACTCACTACCTGTTACTGAGAGACACTGTTAATGCACAAAATAACTGGATAAACAATGAATGTCGGTGAGAATGTGGACAGATTGGAACTTCCATGCATTGCTGGTGGAACTGTGAAATGATATAACCATTCTGGAAAGCTTTCTGGCATTTCCTCTGAGAGATGACAACAAAAATCCCATATGACCGAGCTATTCCACTATTAAGACTATACCCCAAGGAAATCAGAACGAAGGCACATATGGAGAAATGTACACCTATGTCTATAGGAGCATTATTCACAATAGCAAGAAAATGGAAACAGCCCAAATGTCCATCAACAAATGAGTGGATAAAGAAATTGTGATGAATTCACACAATGGGGTGGTGTATTATGCAGCACTGAAGAACAAGCAACCTGTGAAATATTCTGCAGTATAGGCAGGGCTGGAGACAGGATGCTAAGTTAAATAATTCCATCTAAAAAGAATAAATACTGGATCAGACCATTACTGACTGTGAAAGCATGAGGGTAATTTGAGGAGCAAGGGAGGGTCAAGAGAGCTGAGACAGGATGTACAGCCAAGGAACATTGTAAAGATAAGAAAAAATGGATGACTAATCTGGGAAGAACTGACAAAAGGACAGTATGGTATTAAAATTATCAAATAGGACAGGTTACATACAACTCTTCAAAAGGGGAAGAGGAAGGGAAGAAGGGGAACGAAAAAGAAGGAAAACATAAGGTATACGAATGAATGTATAAACACAATGTACAATAATGAATATTCAAAAAAGTGAACTGGGGGAACGGAGGTGGAGGAAGGAAAATATGCAATAATGTTGTTGTTACTGTTGTTGTTATATACCATCAAGTCGCTTGCGACTCATAGCAACCCTATGTACAAGAGCCCTAAACCCAGCTCTATCCTGTGCCAACCACCGTCTCTGACACACTCCCACCACCCCAATCACAGAATCGATCCATCCCATCGAAGGTCTTCCTCTCCCAAACATGATATCCATCTCCAAGAACCAGTCCCTCTTTGCAACATGCCCAAAGTATGTCAGACAAAGTTTCAGAATCCTTGACTCCAAGGAACAGGCCAGCTTTAACCTCTCCAGGACAAACCTGTTTGTTCTCCTAGCAGTTCATGGTATATTCAACACTCTTCTGCAGCACCACAGCTCAAAGGCATCAATTCTCTATCATCCCTAGTCACTGTCCAACTTTCCGATGCATAGCATATAACTGCGAAGACTATAGCCCGGATGAGGCGCATCTTAGTCTCCAGCCTGATGTTGTTTCTCTTCAATACTCTAGAGAGGTCCCTGACTGCTGACTTTCCCAGTACAATTCCTCTCTTGTTTTCCTGGGTGCTGATACCAGGAGTGTTGACTATGGAAACAAGCAAACTAAAACTGTTAACTATCTCAATCTCTTCACCATCCATACTGATGCTGCCAATTGGTCCAGTGGTGAGAATCTTTGTTTTCTTGATGTTGAGATTCAATCTGCATTTAAGACTGCAGTCCTTGACCCTCTGCAAAAAGCACTTCAGGTCCTCCTCAGTTTCAGCAAGCAGGGTTGTGTCATCCACATAACCCAGGTTGTTGATGACTCTTCCACCAATCCTGATGCTGCATTCCTCCTCGTACAGCCCACCGTCTCAGATGATCTGTTCTGCATATAGACTGAAAAGGTATGGAGACAGAATACATACCTGGCAGATCCCCTTCTTGATTTTGAACCATGTAGTGTCTCCTCGTTCTGTTCTGACGACTGCCTCTTAGTCCAACTATAGGTTTTGCATAAGCACAATCAAATGTTCTGGGATGACTGAAAATCCAACTTGCTGTTAACTTTTGTTAAAATCACAATTAAAATAAGAAATTTTATTAAAAAGAAAACACAGTGTGCATCACACTGATCAATACTGTCATTGTTATTGTTGTTGTTATGTGCTGTTGAGTCACTTGAGACTCATAGCAACCCTATGACAATAGCCCTAAACCCTGCTCTGTCCTGTGCCAATCTCACTCTCTCCAACACATCCACCCCAATTACCACAGTCACTGAATCAATCCACCTCATAGTGGGTCTTCCCCTCCTGTGCTGTCCTTCCACCCTCCAAAGCATGATGCCCCTCTCTCTATGGTCCCTTCTTGCAACATGTCCAAAGTAGGTCAGACAGAACCTCAGAATCCTTGCTTCCAAGGAGCAGCCCAATTTAACCCTCTCCAGGATGAACCTGTTTGTTTTCTTAGCAGTCCATGGTACATTTAATACTCTTCTCCAGCACCACAACTCAAAGGCATCAATTCTCCTTCTATCCTCTCTAGTCACTGTCCAGCTCTCTGACGCATAGCAACGGATTGCAAAGAATATGCCTGTATCAAGCGCACCTTAGTGTCCAGAGAGACACCGTTGCTCTTGAGTACTTTAGAGAGGTCCCTAACAGCAGACTTTCCCATCGCAATACGTTTTCTGATTTCCTGACTGCTGGTGCCAAGAGTGTTGACCATGGAGCCGAGCAAACTGAAGCTGTGAACAATCTCAATCTCTTCACCATCTATCCTGATGCTGCCAATTGGTCCAGTGGTGAGAATCTTTGTCTTCTTGATATCCATATACCTTGATATCTTCTTGATATCCTCAATCCATATTGAAGGCTGCATGGTTAATTCCACAATTAGGGGTATATCTTTCACTTTTTTCTGTAAAATGCTTGTCTGTCAGATACTTCTCTAAGTCTGAGCATTCAGATGAAGACAGACTAGGTAGACGGATTAGCCATCCACTTCCAAAATAGCAGGCCTCTGAAAACCCTATGTATGATCAACACTACTTAACTATAAAACCACAAGGTATATGAATGATTGTATAAAGCACGATGTTCATGAATGAAGTGCAATGTACATGAATTACTTTACAAAAACAAAATTAAAATGGAAAAAGTATGGATCATTTTTTTAACTATTGTCATATACGCAAATCATTGGAAAATGAGATAGTGAGAAACAGGAGAAATTACATCATTATATAACTGCCAAATTTCATTCCTACCTAACTGCTAATGTGTATCACAATTAGAGCAACAAGGCTGAGGCCAGCTGATGTGTCACCTTCACACACCACACTCTCCTCAGATCTGGCATTCATTACAATCACACTGTCATTAATGCTCAAAATCACTGGGTGGCAGACTTTTTACTCTTGTCATAAATGTGAGATGTCAAATAATGAGACAATAAACAAGTAGATGGACAGAATTGCCACATTCTATCATTTCCTAACTAACAAATCAGGAAGAGTAACGGCCCAACCAAGACGACACATGACCTTCCCTATCAGAGCCAGCTCCTCTCACTTCCCCCATGGAGTCTGCTACTACCAGAGGTACTTCGTAACAAGCAAAATGGCCAATATAATTTTTACTGTTGTCATAAATGTGTCATTCCAAGTAAGGGAAGATTACCTGCTAAGTTTGTAATTATCTGGAAAACAGAGCACAGCCTGATAAAAGTGCCATTATCTACAGATAAAAGGAAGCTAGTATGCACTGTGCCTTTTAAATAGCAGAATCAAATAAAGACTTCACCTGCATCTGTTTCAGCCGCTAGATGAAGGGCAACACAAAGATGCTCTTCCTATCAATCACCCTAATGCAGAAAATTGATTGGAATAAAAACTGAAAACAAATAATGCCTTCAAATGTCTCATCATTATTTAAAACAGAAGCCTAAAATACCATACTATTGCACCTGGTGATTCAGAAAAATAACAAAATGTCATACAAAGTTAAAGGGATAATTCAAAAGAGCAAAAAAATTACAAGCTAGCTTGGACTAGAAAAGAAAATGTGCATTTCATGTGTCATTATAAAGATACATATAATACTTTATAACATTTGGCAAAAAGCTTTCCTTACTATATTCACATATTCCAAAGAATAGACTTGAAAAGCCCAATTTTAATTCTTTTTGTGTTATTAAAGTTAGAAACTCAAAGTTCAAAGAGAATATTGAAATAAAAGGAGCAGGGAGCAAGAAAGACACGTATCTATTTTTACTAAGTTTAACTATTTTTCCATCAGTCTTGCTAGCATCTGTCAATCATTGATTTAGTTTGTCACACTTTCTCTAAATAATTTATTATTTTCAGCAACACATAAGACACAGGTATGGCTACCCACAGATGTTTCAATGAACATATATTCATTCATGTAACACTTCTGGTCCTCAACTCACTGAAATAACATTAAAGATTGGGGGGTTTTATGCATAAGCCCCCCAAAATGGAAAAAAGTTACGAAACAACAGCAAGAAGAGACTGTTCCAAGATATTCATTAAGATGTTTATTAATCTGAGATTCAGAATTTTTGAAAACTCTTAAATTCAGTAATAAGACAAACCAATTAAAACTGGTCCAAGTAGCTGAGCATCCAATTCTCTAAAGAAGATACAAAAACATCTAACAAGATACTCAACATTATCAGTAATCAGTGAAATGAAAATCAAAACTATTTCAACCATAAATACAACTGCATGCCTGCTAGAATGGCTATAATTAAAAACTAGGTAAGAGCTAGTGTTGGCAAGAACATAGAGATACCAGAAACCTTGTACACTAATGCATAAACATAAAATGGCTTGGCTACTCTGGAAAACAGCTTTAACAGCTCTCCAAACCACTAACTACAATGCTACTACATGCTGTAAGAAATGAAGCACACACCCACACAAAAGCAAATGCTCTTAACAGTCTTCTTAATAACAGTCAAAGGAAGAAACAACCCAAATTTCCATCAACTAATAAAGGACTAGGATAGAGTTCAGCTCTGTCATTCAGAGGGTCAAGATGAATTGTACTCAACTCAATGGCATCTAACAATAATAACAATGAATGAATGGGGTAAAAATGTGGTTTATTCTGTATGAGACTTTAAAATCAGAAGCATGAGACGCTCTGAGAAGGTTCGAAGTGCTCTGTCTGGTCTTGTATCACCATATCTTGACCTTAGCATTCACCATGGCACAGGTTCTCTGAGGCACAGTGACCGACCTCCCTGGATATGATGGGCAGGCCAATGCAGAAACTCTTTGGAAGACCATGAAAGGCCTGGGTACTGATGAGGAGACCATTCTAACTGTTCTGACATCCCGAAGTAACATGCAGCGCCAGGAAATCGTTGCAGCTTTTGAAAAATCTCTTTGGATGATCTGAAGTCGGAACTGACTGGAAAATTTGAGAAGTTAATTGTGGTTCTGATGACACCCTCCGAGCTTTATGATGCCTACAAGCTAAAGTATACTCTCAATATACTCTCAACAGAGCTAAGACAGATAAGAAAGTCCTGACAAAAATTATTGCTTCAAGGACACCTGGAGAACTAACAGCCATAAAAGAAATTCATAAACAAAAATATGGCTCAAGCCTGGAAGATGATGTGGTGAGCGCTACCTCCAGACACTACCACAGGACACTGGTGGTTCTCCTGCAGGATAATCGATACCCTGACGCTAGAATTCATGAAGCTCAGGTTGAAGAAGATGCTCAGGTTTTGTTTCAAACTGGGGAGCACAAATGGGGGACAACTGAAGAAAAATTTATCACTATCTTTGGAACAGGAAGTGTGTCTCATTTAAGAAAGGTGTTTGACAAATACATGACCAAATCAGGATTTCAAATTGAGGAAGTCACTGATCAAGAGACTTCTGGTAACTTGAAGCAATACTCCTTCCTGTTGTAAAATCTATTCAAAGTATACCAGCCTACTTTGCAGAAATCCTCTACTATGTTATGAAGAGAGCTGGGACAGATGACCACACCCTCATCAGAGTCATGGTTTCCAAGAGTGAGACTGATCTGTTTAACACAAGGAAGGAGCTCAGGAAAAATTTTGCCACCTCTCTTTATTCCATGATCAAGGATGACACATCCAGAGACTTTAAGAGAGCCCTCCTGCTGCTCTGTGGAGGAGAAGAGTAAGGTGCCTCCAGGGAGACCCCACCCTGTGCCTGCTACCACTGCCTCTGCCGCCCTCAACAAAGCCAGTGCTCTTCTGTATGCTAGTGCCTGCCACACTGCCTTGTTCATACCACCATGCTAATGACTGAAACATGCATACGTAAATGCCTATGCTTATTTTGATCTTCAGTTGAGACTTTTCTCTCTCTTTCACTGTTATAGTACTTATACTACTAAGTGTACTTACATTACAAGGTCTAGAGACTCAGTCATTTATATTTTCCTTTAAGTGATCAGATTGCTTTTAGCATTTTTTAAAAAACTTTATTTATACTACTTTAATAACCATATTATCTGAATCTGAACCTTAGCCTTGAAGTTATGAACTCCTGAAAGTGTTATTGATCAAGTTTGCTACTGAATTAAATCTGAAAAATGATAGTAGTTGCATTCAAAAGATTGACAAAAAATAAATATTTCTATCTCCCTCCCACCTCAAAAAAAAAAAATCAGAAGCACTTTGTGCATATAAATAGAAAAATCTGAAAGTGGAGATTAAATCCTTTTTTAAAGCTTTGACGATAGCCTAGAATCCATGCTGGATTTTAAAATCTGCCTTTTCTAATAACAGCTCCTTGAACCCTAATGCTGACTGAACTATATACCCTAGGAAGACACTGCTTTTTTCTAAGATACAACTGTTTCAGGAAACCACACTCTATTCCCACTACAGTCAAACAAATGCAAACTTTGCCAGAAGAGTCCTGATGCACAACTTTACCAATAACTCTTTACAATGGCCTCCCAGAAGTAGGCATGACTGAAGAAGGAATTTTATTAGCATTGCAGTTTTCTGGTGTCCTCAAGGCAAATATGAATCATAGTGATCCTACGAACAGTAGAGGGGAAACTCTGCCCTATCTTCGACCATCTTTACAATCCAGGCCATCCCCAGGACCACATGGCAGTCACTGTGTCAATCCATCTTATTTAGAGTCCTCTTGTCCTTTTCTGACCTTCTGCCTTTCTCAGCATTATAGGTTTTGATTTTTTTTCCCCCAAGGACTGGCGCTTCCTGACAACATGTCCAAAGTTGTGATGCAAACTTTCATCATTCTTGCCTCTAAGGAGTACTTTGATTGCACTTCCTCCAACACAGATTTATTTGTTCTTTTGGCGGTCAGTGGAATACTCAATACTCATTGTCAATGCCATAATTCAAAGGCATCTATTCTTCCTTGGTCTTCCTTTACCCACTACGTAACTTTTATGTGTATACATGGGGTAAATTGGCTGGTATGTGAATTGAAGCTCAGTGAAAGAAAAGGAAGGAAGGAAAAATGGAGGAGAGGAGGGAGAAAGTCACATATCCAAATATGGTCACCTTTCCAGGGCAAAGTAACTCCGGAGCACTAGAGAAAAGGTGCTTTTTCAATTAATCGTTCTTGGTCAATTAGATATGTGAAAAGGGGGGAAATGAACCCTGGTACTTATTTCATTCCATAAGGAACGAATGTGGCACATCATGCATAATAATGCATGACTGTTGTTGTTATTATGTGCCATCGAGTCACTTGTGACTCATAGGGACCCTATGTACAACAGCCCTAAATTCTGCTCTGTCCTGTGCCAATCGCACTGTCTCTGATACACCCATCCCAATTACCCCAGTCACTGAATCAATCCACCTCATACAGGGCCTTCCCCTCCTGCGCTGTCCCTCCACCCTACCAAGCATGATGTCCCTCTCTAAGAATTTTAATTCATCAGCTTCCCCGAGGGAGAAACACAGGCATTCTCCTCCCATAAAGATTCAGAGCCTTAGAAACCAATCGCAGGATGGCTACAAGTAATTTACTGCCTCTGAAAACTTGCTGGAGGATCAGTTAGTTATAAGTCAGTTCTAACTCAATGATACATATAAAAAAAACCCAATATATATATTAAGGGCTTGTGCTGGAGATGCATAACAGAACATCTATAAATGAAAAAAGAAGAATAGGCACTTCCCCCAGAAAAGATATCAAATGACTAATCAGCATATGAAATGGTACCTAATATTAACTAATCATCAAGAAAATACAAAGTAAAACTATAGAAAATCTAAGGAATGACACAAACAACTACTGGTATGGATACAGAACAAGTGTGTGGTTATAAAATATAATTTATAACTTACTTCAAGAGCTCATAGTTCTTCTCATTTAACCTCACAGCATTCTCTCGCCAAAATTTCTCAGATTTGTGCACAGGACTCCACTCCAACCTTCCAGATTTAAGTTCTGAACTGTACTCATCAAATGAGCTGTAAAATATTTAAAGAATTAAAGTTTATAAAAACATGACAGTTTCTCCAAAATTGAACAAACTCTAACATCTTAAATAATTATTTGTTTACAGAGACTCTGATCCTTTGTATAGTAACAAAGTACAACTAAAAATAGTTTAATAAACAGCTTAAATAATTTTTAAGAAAGCATGTAAAATTTAATTAAGATTGAAAGTGTCAAAACTCCTATGAAAATTAAATGTTTGGTATAAGATATTAAAAGAAGCTTTCATAATCCTTAACATTTACATAAGTGCAAGTCAACAAAAATATCTGATAGTCTAGTTCAGCAGTAATGTCAGTTTAAAGACTAAGGTATATCTGATTCAAGCCATGGTATTTTCAAATACTGTCTATAAATCTGAAAAGTTGGACAATGAATAAAGATGAAAGAAGAAAAATGGAGGCCTCTGAATTGTGATGCTGGGAAAGATTATCTCATGGCTTGCAAAAGAACAAACACAGTCTGTTTTGGAGGAAATGTAATCAAAGTACTCGTTAGACATAATGATAGTGAAACTATCTCACATACTTTGGCCATGTTTTCAGGAGGGGTCAGTTCTTAGGAAAACTGATTCATCATTGCCATCGAGTTGGTACTAACTCATAGTTTACCCTCCAGTGAATTTTCAGAGTCTGTCATTCACAAGGGAGGAGGCTGACCATCTTTCACCCTCAGGGCACCTAGTAGATTTGAACCTGTGTGCTTTTAAGTTGACAGCACAATTCCTTATCCACTAAGCCACCAGAACTTCCTATCATTCTTAAAAGGCAACTACTGGCTACCACTGTGTGTTTTCTTTTTAAGAGTGAACATCACCGTTTTCTGTTATCTAAAATCTGACCAGTTCTACTCAAGATGAAAACCTAATCCTGAAACCATTTGAGAGGTAAACCTTGCCTTAAGATTCCTTTTAGAGCAATTGTGGTTAGGCGCTGTCAAAGCAACTTGAAATCACAGAGACTCTACATACATACATCAAGACTAATCACCATGGGCTTTGCTTTTTTTTTTAATGACTCAGAACTGGTTAGATGTAGAATGGACAAGGAGTGCAGGCAATTCAAATCCACCAACTGCTATGAGGGAGAAGGATGGACAGTCTCCTCTCTTGGATTTCCAGACTGAAAACTCACTGGAGGATCAGCTATGAGTTGGTGCCAACTCAATTATGAGTCAGTTTTGCTAGATTTTCCAATTTTTAATACAAAAGTATAACATTTTAGCGAAATTCTTTGGTTTTTAAAATTGGTAACAAAACCAGATTTTCTTAAAATATTAGTCAACAAAGTTCACAAAACTAGTCTGGGAGAGTTAAAGACAGTGGCATACCTAAGATCCTGGACACTCTCACCAAGTTTTTCCAAAAGAAATTTTATATCTTCACTGATATCTTCATCATCATACTTCTGCTGCTCCAAGTTCTCCAGCTGTTTCAGGACTTTGCACTGAATCATAGCCAGAGCATATTCTTGGCGAGTTTCTCTCTCAGTTGATTTTTCTAAAAAGTTCTGGGTTAGACAAAGAGATGGCAAGCAACAGACTGTATTACATGAGGTTCTCAGACTTCTGCATGCTCTTTTCTACCTTTCAGGGAGTCAGGAGTTGGGCTGCAATCCCAAAAGCAGCAGATTCTAATCCACCAACTGCTCTGCAGGAGAAAACTGGGCAATCCCCTCTAAGGTGTTTCATTGCTTCTAAAAATTTGTGAAGAGTCAGCCAGGAGTTGGTTCTCACCTGATGGCAATCAGTGAGTGGGTGAGTAAGTGAAGTGATGAAACCTCTGTACCTCAATTTATTACTCCTTCCTTGGCCTGAACCACATCAAGATGATGTATTAACAATTTCTCATTAGTGATTTATGAGAACCTCAAAACACTGAACATGTTCACAATTAACATTATCAGATCTCTTCCTCAAATCCTTCTCCTGGTCACGCTGGTCAACTCTCTTTTTCCTGGAGTACTGACTGCACTTTAATAACTAAGAAAAAGCGCTAAACTATTTCTTTACTTTTAAACCTTTCAGCTGCAACCAAATCATAACTGCACAAAGAATAGAAATAAAAACTCTCTTGCTTAAACAATTATCAGAAAACTTTTTTTTTAAATTTTATTATTTTTGTGTGCGTGTACCATCAAATTAGATCTGACTGGTACAGGAGGAGATTGTCCATCCTTCCCCGGCAGAGCATCTGGTGGATTCGAACCGTTCGCCTCTGGGATTGTAGTCGCAGCTCCTTGCCACTAGGCCACCAGAGCACCCCATCAGAAAACTTTTGTAGTATTCATATAATTCCTAGTCTTCTATGATTTTGTTTTTAATTTGTTAGAGTACTTATGATAAAACCATTATTGTAGAATGAGTATGAAGATCTGGGGGGGGTGGAAGCAGAGGGGTGAGGATGTGCAGGTGAGGGACATTAATCATGAGGTCACAAAATTTGATAGAGGAGGGAAATGGGAAGGATGTGGTATGAAAACAATGTATTCAAATTTTGTAAATAAACTAGAATTAAAAATAACATATAACAGAATGCATATGAATGATTGTATGACACACACAACATCAATGAAATATTGTATAAAGCACAATGCATAAAACCAAAACATTCTATAAAGGTTTTATTACATGAATTTTTTTTTAAAGAGTACTTAGAGAGACATACTGCTTTGGGCAATCTGTTACAAAGATCTCTTTAAGGGACATAATTTTGAAAAGTGACCCAAGTCATTCTATTTGTAATTGCTTCACACACATGTGAAAATCGCACAATGAATAAGGGAAGACCAAAGAAGAATTAATGTCTTTTAATTATGAATTGGCAAAGAATATTCACTATACTAGAAAATGCCAAAGAATAAACAAATCTATCTTAAAAGACGCGAAGTTAGAAGACATGCAACTCAGAGACAAAGACATATAAGACTTCATCCTGCATACTTTGGGCATGTTATCAGGAGGAATAATCCCTGGAAAAGGACATCATGCTTCGTAAAGCAGAAGATTGAAGAAAAGGAGATGGACAGTGCACTTGAGCATAACAACAACTGTACGGATGGACCAGAATTTTTCATTCTGTTGATTCTGAGTTTGAACAATTTGGTAGCATCTAACAACACTGCTTAAGACAGGAAACGAATCCAAAGATTTTAAAGACAAACTGTTAATCAAAATAATCAGTATTTCTGAGCAAACCCATTCTGACATCTAGAAACAAGAACAAACCAGGTATGGCCTTCACTCTCAGGAAAGCCATCTCACTGAACTGGTCAGGCAGACCTGTCAAATGCCAAAAACCCTGCGGTAATTAATAACTTCAACTGCACCAAAACTTGAAATTCCTTTTTTATTTCTACATGCAGGTTTTACCCATAACAATTACACTAAATAACTGCACAAAGACATTTAACTTGGCTTTCAGAAGTTAGTGAGGTCAATGTCCATCAAGTCTTCCCTTTATAGTTTCACCACATCTTAAGTACCTGGAATCGGTGAGCATGCATAACTCATTTTATATCACAAGGACTTGGTTCAATATCTTCTTCTAGTGATTATTGTTGCTATGTGCCACTGAGTCAGAACCAACTCATAGCTGACCCTCCAACAGCTTTTCAGAGCAAGTAAATTATATGGGAAGTGACTGCCCATCTATCTCCCATAAAGCAGTTGGTGATTTGAACTACCACCAGAGCTGTCTCTGTCATGCATAAGAATCTAAAGTTTATGAAGATCTATAAATATATATAAATACTTACAATCTTTTTTTATTATAAATAGATGATGAGTATAGTAGCTGAGAGTACCAAAAGAATGTCTATCTATGTTTCATTGATTATGAAAAGGTGTTTGACTGTGTGGCTCATAACAAAATATAGCTAACTCTAAGAAGAATGGGAATCCCAGAACACTTAATTGGGCTTATGTGAAACCTATACTTGTACCAGGAGACAGTCATCATAACAGAGCAAGAAAACACTGCATAGTTCAAAATTGGGAAAGGGGATACTCCAGGGATGAAAACTACCTCCGTATCTTTTCAACCTATGTGCAGAACAGATCATCCCAGGAGGTTGGACTTTATGAAGAGTAACGTGGAATCAGGACTGGAGGAAGACTCAGCAAAACCTGTGTTAAGCAGATGACACAACCTTCCTTGCCAAAACTGATGAGGACCTGAGGCTTTTGCTGCAGAATGTCAAGGACTGCAGCCTTCAATATGAATTGAAGCTCAACATCAAGAAGACGAAGATTCTCACCACTTGGCCAACTGGCAGCATCATAAGATGGTGAAGAAACTGAGATTGTTAACAACTTCAGCTTGGTTGGCTCCACAATCAACACTCTTGGTATCAGCAACCAGGAAACCAAAAGACAAATTGTGTTGGGAAAGTCTACTGGCAGGGCCCTCTCCAGAGTACTGAAAAGCATGATGTCATTCTAGCCACTAATATGTGCCTAATCCAGGCCATGATCTTCACAATTACTTACTATGCATCAGAGACCTGGACAATGACTAAGGATGATAGAAAAATAATCAATGCCTATGAGTTGTGGTGCTGAAGAGTACTGAATATACCATGGACTGCTAGGAGAACAAACAGATTCATCCTGGAAAGGGTGAAACCAGGCTGATTCTTGGAGGCAAGGATCCTGAAGCTCTCTGTGTGACATACTTTGGGCATGTTGCAAGAAGGGACCAGTCCTTAGAGAAGGACATCATGCTTGGAAGGGTAGAGGGACAGTGCAAGAAGGAAGACCCTGGATGAGATGGACTGACTCAGTGATTGGGGTTAAGGGGTAGGTATGTCAGAGACAATGAGGTTGGCACAAGATAGAGCAGGATTCAGAGCGGTTGTACACAGGGTCACCATGAGTCACAAGTAACTCGATGGCACATAACAACAACAACAATATCGTAGCAGTAGTATAATTACTCTCTTCTAGAATTAATTCAAAACTATTATCTAAACTTCCATTTCAGGGATGATGGATTAAGACACTACTTGATGAACTTTTTTTGTCCTTATAAAACTGAGTTACAAAATTTGTGATTAATTCCTTTATTGCAGAAACTGCCAACATAGTACATTCACCATGAGAGGTCATTAGCTGAACCACAAAATAAGAATCAAATTCCAAAGGGCTCCCAAGTAACTTGGGAGAGACTAGGGAGCATTATGCTGAGTGAGCTAACTCAGGCTAAGGACAAATACTGCATACAATCCTCACTGTAAAAACAGAAGGATAACAAGTAAAACACGTATGGAGAGCCAAGAGGGCATGGAGTGAGAGTAGACGGGTGGGGGTGAGCAGGGTGTAAATCAAAGGGTGACACAATTTGGTGGGTAGAAAGCAGGTAAAGGAAATGGGAAAGATCTGGCAGGGATCTGGAAAGACAGAGTAATGGTGGGCATAGTCCAATGGTGATTAATTTTATAAAATACAATGAATGGGAATGATTGTATGAAACACAAAGCAAATGAAGCATAGTACGGAACACAATGTATACTAATTTTGTATGCAAATCAATATTAAAAAATTTGTTTTAAAAATTTCAAAGGGCTGAAATTTCAAGCTCTCTAATCATAATTAATTCAATTAGAAAACAGTAAACTGTCCAGAAAAATCTTAAGTATTTAGAAATTAGTGCCATCCACTTCCTAAAGAACAGGCCTCTGGAAACTATATGAACTTTGATAAATGTCAATAGTTGCAGAGGGGCTTCAGGCCTTTTGTTCATAGGGTCACTATGAGTTGTGCTCGCCTCAAAGCAATCAACAACAACAATATAATCCATAGATCAAAATAAATCATTGTAATGAAAGCTAATAATTTTTATGTTTGTCTCCACTAAACTATGAGATTCTCACCAATAGATTCATAGTTGATTGCACAGATTATTTTCAATTTCCTCCTAATTCTGAGCTTCTAAGAATGATTACACCTAAACACTATTCCTTCAGGACACCGTAGTTTTACTCAAGGCATATTCCTTTATGAGTCCTTAAACTATTTTTTAGTTTAAGGACTAAATTCTAACAATCTCCCCCTTTATGAACTTCCTTCCCATGAAAGGATGACACCTAGCCTTATTTGTGGTTCTTGGTGAAGATACATGATTGATCAAGCCAAATATATGAAGAGCCCCCGAATTTATGACTATTTTTAATAAAGCAAGCAGGATAAAAATATTCACAAGAGATACAAAACTTCAGACAAAAAGATGATCTTCAACATCTTTCTCAGTCACAGCCTCAAAATATTCTGATTTATTTTAAGACTGAAGATTGACAAATCAACTTAACCAACAACAGCTGCAGGGACCTGGAGTTAAGCACCTGCTACGAATAACTGAGATTGACATTTTCAAAAATAAAATTTATCCAGCCAAATGGAAAAATAAACAATTAGCAGCTGCTAGATTTGTTTAGCTCACAGCAGCTCATCAAGCTTCCTAAAGTCTTCAGCATGAAAATTTTCTTCCTGGGTTTCAGGATGTGGAGGATAACACATGACTAGACCATCCTCAAACAGAAAAAAGATTACAGAAATTTGTGAAACTCACATCAACACACATGACCTAAATTTAAAAGCCTTTATTACATCTTTACTGAAGGCTCAATTTTACTAAGTTGTACACATCAAAGTTGTGGACATCAAGACTTACCTCTTATTTAAAGAGAAGGAAGAAAATAGAGGGCTTTCTTCCAGCCCTCAGCACATTTACACAATGATTCTGCCACCATCACCAACACAACACTCACTGTCCTGCAGTTAGAACCAACTGATCCTCCAGTGGGTTTTCAGGCTATAACTCACATGGAAGGCCACTGCCCATCTTTCCCCAGCAAAGCCACTGGTGGATTCAGACCCTCACCTTTGGTTACCAGTGTAACATGCTACATACGCAAAAGAGTTCCTTTAGTAGTGATTGCATTATCCCAATTTAGCACAGGTGAGCTTTAAAACGAGAAGACTAAAATTTCTGTCAAAGAACTGGACCTATTTAAAGAGTCTAAAACTTAGAATTATAAATAAAATATAGACATTATCCTAATAAATGTAATGAATTATGGATGGGAAAATGGAAGCTGTAAATATAGCTTAAATAAGATTTTAAATCTTGCTAAGTACTAGTAAAATACTCATATGCTTCTGCTTCTAAATAAAACAAAATAGCATTCAATTTTGCCAGAGTGACATTTACAGAAGTAGGAAAGGTACAGAGACAAACTACTCTTATCCTATGATTTTATTGGATAGAGAGAAGGCAGGGGAATAAAGTTACCATATATAAATATATACTCTTACCAGGAACTCCACCTGTTACTTCACTTAATCATTACCTAATCTTAAAGTGAAGTAAGAATTACTAATCATCTTTGTCCTTCAGTAATATACATTTTTATGGGCTCGATTACTAGCCAAATAATTGACCGTTCAAGTTCAACCATATAATAAAGAAACCCAACTTTTCTCTCACATTACCTATAGTTTTCCCTTTCCTCCCTCTCCTCATTATAATGGTACCTTTACGGCTATGAGTGTGGAGTCAAGGGTTTATTGTTCAAAAATGCTTTCCTAGAAACAGAATTTGGTTTTGCCACATGGATGGGTAAGATCAAATTAATAGGGTGTGTTAGTTTATACACAAATGGATTGGCTAGTTTTGCCCTCACACTAGGTTTAAACGAAGCAGTTTCAGCAACAGAAACTGGGAATCTCAACACCAACAACAGAGGAAGCAGTTCTTATCTTTCAGAGGCAAAGATTCTTACACCAGCCGGACTAGAATCTCCACAACAACAACAGCACCTTCAGCAGAGAACCAGAGATGAGCATGTAACAGAGCTGACTTGAAACTGCTGCCCTTTGGAGCCAGAGCCAGAGGCCTTCACCCAAGCTTGCTGGAGGACTGAGGGAAGACACCACTACTAGCAGGATTAAGGGGACTTTGTAACACTGACCTGAGCCACGAGGCTGAAAAATCAGAGGACCTGTTATCACGCTTGAGAAGTAGTCTAGACTGAGGGAATGTATCCTGTTGCCAAGCTGAATTACAGTGTTTTAATGTCCCCAATAATACCATAACTGTGAGGATGGATGGTTCTATGAAGTCTGTGTAGTAATTGCAATGGATTTCAGACCCAGGAGGCAATATGATTGGCATTGGCATTAGTAGAAAGAGATGTAAGAGCATAGGGGGATGGGGAATGACTGACTTCATGGGAACTGTCTTTGTATTGGGGATTGCTGTTATTAGAGTGCTTTTCCCCTTGCGGAGTAAGGAGAAGTCAAACTTGGCCATTCTCAGGCTGCCTACATTCATTTACACTGAGTAAACTCACTGAAACAACAACAAAAAAAAAAGAAAGAAAGAAAGAAAAAGCCCCACATAACATGGTAAAGTAGATATAAGAGGAAAGACTTTGGAGTATGACCAATCTGGCTGAAGTTACAATCCCATTACTTACTAACAGAGGAAGTGATTTCCTCACCACAAAATAAAAGTAATAATGCAAACTTGTGGAAAATCATAAAGATTAAGTAAGATAGTGCATGAAGAACACTCAATGAATTGCAACCCTTTTCCTGAGTATCTGAGGTAGGTTAAAACAATGGTTAAGAGCATCAATCAGATTGTCTGAGTCTGATTCCATACTCTGTCACGTCTGTTTAATCTACCTTACCATCTTTTGGCCTAATGTCTACCACATGGAGTTTATGGACAAATTAAATGCATAAACACATTTAAGGTTAATTACAATAGGGTCTGAAACATTGTAATCTCTCAATAAGCATTAGATATTAATAACACAAACTTAGAAGATCTCCTAAACATCAAATTTTCAAATGTTACAAATGTTTAAAATGTTCTCCTCTTTTACTTTTGAAAGAGAGGAGCAAAATGAGGGGGGAGGGCTGGGTGGGGAGAGAAGTGCAGCAATGAATCAATGGAAATCCAAAATCTCTGTAAATGCTCATTAAAATTATTTAAAAAAAAGAAAAGGATATCATGCTTAGAAATACGGAGGGTCAGCAAAAGAGAGGAAGGACTCAAACAAGATGGACTAACATGGCGACTGCAACAATGGGCTCAAGTGTGTCAGAAATAACGGTGCAAGATAGGACAGGGTTCAGGTCTGGTTTTCATTTGGTTGCTCTGAGTAGTCCTTGACTGGATAGCACCTAACAACAACGATAACGTGTTGTCACTTCCGGAGCTCTGGTAGCATAGTCTGTAGGAAGTTATGCTGCTAACCAAAAACTGAGCTTCTTGGGTAGGTCAAATTCACCCCAGTCTTCTTGTTATAAATAAAAGGGCGGAAGGGAATGGGGGATGGCATCATTTGCATTCTTGTGTTTTCTGGTTGCCTACTAGGTAAATAAAATATTTTTAAGATTAAAAAAAAAAGATATGTATAGAAGCAGAAATGGCTGGAAAAGATAGTAAATTATCTCAGCCTCATTCATTATTAAAGAATATAAATTTAAATATGGTGAAAAGTCATACTGGGTGGGCATAACTGTCCACATAAAGACTGTTAAAAGTTATTATAGATACTTTCCAAAATAGATATATACTTTTTAAAACTATTTCATTTTCCATATAAGTCTAGTTAAAAAGAATTGCTCTGCTAGACCAAAGGTGGCACTTCTCTGGCAGTTTGAATCCACAGTGGCTCAAAGGAGAAGGACAAGCAACGTCTTCTCATGTGACTCAAAGCCTCAGCAGCCCAGGGAAGGGTCTGCTATGAATCAGTTCCAAGTGGACAGAAGTGAGTGAGTCAGCAAACAAGTGACTAGGAAAACACGCATTCCAGGGATATACAGTAATGCAATAATGGACCTGCGCCAGAGACCTCAGTGGTACTGGGCAGGGCAAAGCTTTCATGTCTTACCCACACCTTACCCACAGTGTGGCTATGAGGTACAGGAAACTCGAGGGTGCCTAACAACAACACAATGTGCACTTGACAAAAAAAAACAAAACAAAAAAACATTTTCACAGTTTTGGAATCAGTTCCTGCCTATCAAAACTATAGAAACCTTAGGAAATGTAAATGATAAATTAGTTTGGCAGCTAACTCAAAGGTTGAATGAAGGCTGCAGTCCAGCCAGCACCTAAAAGAAAGACCTGATGATCCACTTCTAAAAATGAGCCACTAAAAACCTCACAGGGATTGAGAAGGGGCAGAAGATTTGAGAAACCAATGCAAGGCCCTGAATGGCAATCCTGGCATCCAGAGCCCCAAAGAAAAGAATGAAGAAGTAGGTCAAATATAATGACAGAAGAAAATAAAAGACAATAGCAAGCAAGAGGCACACAGAACAGTGAGCTGTCAACCGGCACACGAACCACTGGGGAGACCTGGGGGCAGTGCTCTGAGCAGAGCAGGAGAGGAGAGCCAGCTCTGCTAGTGCAGGCCAGCACCAGGATCTACTCTGAGGACCCAAGCCCCAAAGGGTGTGATCTTCCCTTGCCATGCAAAACCTCTGCGTAAGCAAAAGCCCAGCTCTCTAAGCCCACTCGCCCTCCCTAATCACCGGCAGTGCTGCACTGCTTTTCTTTTTTCTATATCTTTTATTTTGATCCTTCTTTCCTCACTTCATTTTTTTTGGTTTTTTTAATTTTCTTCCTCTCTTAATATCAGCTGTGTCTGCACCAAGACTATGACATATGGCGGAGGAAGGGTGAGTGGGTTCTTTTTTATTTTTCTTTGTTTTTTTCTTTTCCTTCACTCCCCTTTACTTTCCTGGTTTTCCATAGGAGACACTACCCAGCCGCAGCCACTACACCTTACTCACCAGGAAAAAATGTTCTTATGCATCTTAGGACCACTGGACTATGACAGATGATGTGGTCAACATCTTCCCATGCTGTCCGAGATAATGTGAATGACCAATGATCAGACACTCATGCTGACAATTCTACATGACACCAAATTCACACAAGCACAAAGTTTGGGAGCAGCCCAGTGCTCCCAAACCAGCAGTGAGATTAGCACTCTCATCCCACTACATGGGTTAACTGATGTAAGAACGAAAGTAAATTACTAACCAGAAGGCAGACACCTACCTTGGTGTGAAATTGAAGACAATATATAATCAAATGGTGGTCACTAAACAAAAAAGTACACAAGAATTAAAGACAACAAATTTTATTGGGGGTGAGGGAAATCGGAAGATTCTGGTCTGAAAAACAATGTATTCCAATTTTGTAAATAAACTAGTATAATTTAAAAAAGAATTAAAGAGGAAAAGTTAAGCATCATTACATATCTAATACAGGCAAGAGCCATAATTTATGAATGGATGCGCATACAGAAATCCAAACTGAGCAGGGGTGGGAAGGACAACTACTGCTGGTTCCAACTCACAGTACTCTCATGTAACTAAACACAACACTCTTGCAGCCTCACAATCACCACTTTGTTCCTGCAGCCTCACAATCACAGCTACGTCTGAGCATGATTGCAGCCACTGTGTTGACCTAAATCACTGGGGATCTTCCTCTTCTTTGCTGATCCTCTATTAAGCATGATATGCTTCTGCAAAGACTTTTTCCGCCTGATAACATGTCCAGAATGTACAAACCAAAGTCTCACCATCCTTGTTTCTTAGGTGAATTTTGGCTACATTTCTTGCAAGACTGGTTTCTTTGAACAAAACTATGCCCATTGATGTCAGAGAGATTTTGTCTAAAAGCAAAGAATATCAAAAGAATGCCTATCTCTGTTTTATTTACTATACAAAAGCATTTGACTATGTGGATCACAACAAGCTATAACTAACATTGAGAACTATGGAAATTCCAGAACATGTTGTGCTCATACGAAATGGAAATTCCAGAACATGTTGTGCTCATACAAAATCTACAGACAGACCAAGAAGCTCCAAACAGAGCAAGGGAACACTACATGGCTTAAAATCAAGAAAGGTGTGTATCAGGGTTGTATCTTCTCTCTGTTTTGATTTGTATGCTGTGCAAATTATTCAAGAAGCTGGACTCTACAAAGAAAAATGTGACATCTGGATTGGAAGAAGACTCAACAACCTGAGTTATCCATATGACACAAACTTGCCTGCTAAAAGGGAGGAGGGCTTGCTGCGTAAGATCAAGGTCTGCAGCCTTCAATATGGATTACAACGCATTATCAAGAAAACAAAAATCCTCATCATGGAACCAATAGGCAACATCATGATAAATGGAGAAAATATTGAAGTTGTCAACAATCAACAATTTCATCTTACTTGGATCCACAATCAAGACCCTTTATACCAGCAGTCAGAAGATCAGGTAACACACAGCATTTCCAAAGTCCTAAAAAACATTGATGTCAGTTTAAAGACTAAGGTGCACCTGATTCAAGCTACAATCTTTCCAAACCCTGCCATGCATGTAAGAGGTGAACAATGAGTAAGGATGCCAGAATAAAGAACACCTTTAAGCTATGATGCTGGAGAAGAGTTCTGAATATCCCATGGACTGCCAAAAGAATAAACAGTTATGTCTTGGAAAAAATACAACCAGAGTGATCCTTAGAGGCAAGGTTGGCAAAGCTTCATCTCACATATTTTGGACATGTTGTTAAGAGATGTTATTCCTTGGAAAGGAACATCATGTTTAGAAAGGTGAAGGTACAGTGAAGGAGAGGAAGACCTTCAACAAGATAAGATTGCTATAATGACTGTGGAAATGAGCTCAAGTGTGTCAATGATGATAAGGATGGCACACAGTTCAAATCTGATGTTCACAAGGTGGCTGGCATGTGCTCAACAGCACCTAACAACAACACACCCATGAATCTGTATAAGTTTACCAGAGAACATTTCTACATATTTACTTATATGTTGTCGTCGTTGTTGTTGCTATGTGCCATCAAGTCACCTGCAACTCATAGCAACCCTACGTACAACAGCCCTCAGCCCTGCTTTATCCTGAGCCAAGCTTACTGTCTCCAACACCCACCCCATTACCCCAGTCACTGAGTCAATCCATCTCATCAAGTGTCTTCCTCTTTTACACTGTCCCTCCACCCTCCAAAACAATCATGTTCCTCTCCAAGGACTAGTCCCGCCTTGCAATATGCCCAAAGTATGTCAGATGGAGCTTCAGAATCCTTGCCTTCGAGGAGTAGTCTTCACCATCTCCAGGACAAACCTATTAGTCCTCCAAGCAGTCCATGGTATGTATTCAATACTCCTCCAGCACCACAGCTCAAAGGCATCAATTCTCTTTCCATCAGCTTAAGTCATTGTCCACCTCTCTGATGCGTAGCAAGTAACTGCAAAGACCATGAACTGGAGCAGACACACCTTCTGGGCTATAACCAAACACCACGAGGTAACAAATCTCTGGGCCTGGGAACTTAGGACCACAGTTTCCACAGACACTACGGTCATGTGACATAAAACAGTTCACAAAGACAATATTCTATACTACTTTGACAAATAGTGATTGTTGTCATTAAGTGCCATTAAGTTGCCTGCAACGTATAGCAACTCTATGTACAACAGCTCTAAACTCTGCTCTATTCTCAGCTAACCTCATCACCTCCAACATATCACCTCCAACATACCCATTCCCATTACTCCAGTCACAGAGTCAATCCATCTCATCAAGGGTCTTCCACTCCTGCGCTGTCCCTCCACCCTCTCAAGCATGATGTCCCTCTACAAGGACTGGTCCCTGCTTGCAACATGCCCAAAGTATGTCCGATGGAGCTTCGAAATCCTTGTCTCCAAAAAGCAGCCTGCTTTCACCCACTCCAGGACAAACTTGTTTGTTCTCTTAGCCATCCATGGTATATTAAATATTCTTCTCCAGCACCATATTTCAAAGGCATCTATTCTCATTCTATCATCTGTAGTCATTGTCCAGCTTTCTGATGCACTGCAAGTAATGGCCTGGGTCAGCCGCACCTTAGTCTCCAGAATGACATTCAGTATTCTGAAGAGGTTCCTGACAGCAGATTCTCCCAATGCAATGTCTTTTGATTTCCTGGCTCCTGGTACCAAAAGTGTTGATTGTGGAGCCAAGTAAACTGAAGCTGTTAACAATCTCAATCTCTTTAATCTTTATCATGATGCTGCCAATTGGCCAGTGGTGAGAATCTCTGTCTTCTTGATGTTGAGCTTCAATCCATATTGAAGGCTACAGTCCTTGCCTTCTGCAGCAAATGCCTCAGGTTCTCTTCAAGGTTGTGTCAGCTGCATAACACAGTTTGTTGATGAGTCTTCCTCCAATTCTGATGTCACATTCCTCCTCATAGAACCTAGCCTCCCAGATGATCTGTTCCACATATAGATTGTAAGGGTATGGAGACAGGATGCAAACCTGGTGTGCACCCTTCCCAATTTTGAACCATGCAGTGTTTCCTTGCTCTGTTCTGATGACTGTCTCCTAATATGGGTTTCACATACGCACAATCAAGTGTTCTGGGATTCCCATTCTTCTCAGAGTCAGCCACAGTTTGTTGTGATCCACACAGACAAATGCTTTTGCAGTCAATGAAACACAGATAGACATTCCTTTGGTGCTCTGTGCTTTCACTCAAGATCCATCTAACATTAGCTATAATATTGCTAATGCCATAGCCTCTTCTAACCAGCCTGCACATCAGGCAGTCTTAAAAATTTTTAAGGGTTCATCTAAGATACAAATGTTGGTCTCCCCAGCCTGAAGGAAAAAAGAGTGAGGAAAACCAAAGACACAAGGAAACAATTTGTCCAAAAGACTTATGAACCATGTGACCCTCAGCTTCCACAACTCTGAAACCAGAAGAATTCGATGGTGTCAGCTACTAGTCCTTACTGTGAAAGGAATCGCAGTACAAGGCCCTTGGACAGAGAAGAGAAACATAAAATGAAATGTAAAAAAAAAAAAAAATTAAAACCAGTAAGACCAGGCTTACTGGTTTGAAAGAGATTGATAAAAAATCCTCAAAACTATGGCCTCTAGGTACCCTTCAAACCTGGAACTGAACTCATTCCTGTGGCCCAGCTTTGAGCTAAACAATAGCCAAGTTTTTAAGATGAACACCACCAACAAGGCACGCAGTCTTTGAACAATCAACTGTCTGAAATGAAAGGGGCAGCAGGTGCCCAGATATCTAACTCACCTCAGAGGACAGGAAGGAATAGGATAGAAAGACGAGGTAAATGGGAAACACAGGGAGAAGTGTGAAGAGTTCTGTTACATCATGGGGATTTCAGTCAAAGTCACAAATCAAAATGGGCATGATTTACTAAATGGAAAACTAATTTGTTCAGTACACTTGCACACAAACCACAGCAAAAAATTAAACATAAATTCACTAAAACCAATAAAATACAGGTCCTACTAACACATAAGGTCATCACAAGTCAGAGTTGACACAACAGTAACTGATATAAAAAACCTAAGAGTGTATCTTTTGTTTAGCAAATCCATCTTCAGAACTACATCCAACAGAAATAGTAAAGGTAGGAAAATCTTCAAGTAAACACATTTGCATAAACACTCAATAGGTCCATCTAGATAAACAAAGCACTTTACATCAACAAAATGGAAAGCAGACACTAGAAAAAAAATATGGAAGATCTGCTTATGCAGAAATGAAAACATATTCACTACATATTATTAGGGGTCAGAAGAAAGTATTAGAACAATATGATGTCATTGTTATTTTAAAAATAAAATCCTACATCTACTTATACATTTATCTCAACATGCTAAAAAAAAAAATTCTGAAAAGTGTTAACGGTTACATTGAGCAAATGCGATGGCTACACTATGTAAATTTTTGCAGCACACCTGAACTATAGTTTGTTGTTGCTTCTTTATGCCAAGAATAAATAATGATTGAAAGCAAACTCTAAAGCCTAAACTCTAAAACAGCCTGGATATGCAGGTCTACCATGTACCAGCACTTGTGACCATTCTACCTCAGTATTCTTGTATGTAAAATAAGAAGAGGACCAAAACTAACAATAATGACTAGGTCTGGAGACTTGGGTGAGTAATAAATGAGTTAACAAGTGAGATGCATTTAAAATGACATCTAGCACACAGTCGGCACCATTTTAAAGAGACATTGAGTCCACCAGGGTATTCTCCATATGTAATCTAGATTCTCAAGCAACAAACAAAATTATCAATATACATTTATTTTTTTTCCAATTCATTGGCTTTAGGTAATTAGCAATAGTCTGGTTTTAAGCTTTGTGACAATTCTTTGAGGAAAGTTTACAGACTTTTAAAAGATGGTGTGTCACAATGGAATGTCTGGGAGAAAGGTGACCCAGGGCCCAGGCTTGAGCGCCACTACCCTGTGTGAGGAGACCCCTGACCTATCTGAGACTCAGATAATGTCCAAAGTCCCTCCTAACACCAAAAGTTTAATATCCTAATAGGACAGTTTTACTGTTTAAAATCATTCTAAATCTTTATCAATTCACAGTCTTCAAACTAATTCACAGCAACCCTCTATTGAGTTTCTGAAGCTACTGTCCCGTGAGCAGCTGGTGAGACAAACTGCTGCTCTCTAGGCTAGTAGATACATGTGTTACACAACACACAGCCAGGGCTCTATAAACCTTTACCGTTGCCTCAAAAAACAAACCAACCAGCCTGCTAATCAATATACCCTATATCTTAACTACAATTACTTATTAAAATACAGGCCTTACAAAAGAAAAAGTCCTTCAATAACACTATTTTGGAAAGCCCATTAGCTACTGAAACTTCATACAATGACACTTTAATTTTTTTTACATTATTATTTTTATTATTTGAGTGAATGTTTACAAAGAAAATTGATTTTTCATTCAATCATTCATCCACACTTTGCTTTATAATCCTAACAATGTTTACTGTATAATTGCACTCTTGCAACTTCTCCCCGTAACTTTATCCACTAATTATTCTATCCTTTCCTGCCTTCTGGGATTTATCTCTGGGCAAATGTTGCCCTTCTGACCTCATCTGGTTGACTAATCTAATGGGTAGGTGCCCTCCAGGTATTCACCTCACAGGTCTGCCAATAATTTGGCTGAAAGTTAAGTCAAAGGTTGTGAGTTTTGCTCCAAGTTGGAAACTTTTTTTCATAACAAAAGGACTAAGTCTCAAGAGTTCAGAGTCGCTATTGAACCAGTAAGTATGGCCTTATTTATGCTTTTGAGTACTGTTAATCCCCCTTGCTCTCTGGGTTTTATCCTTGGACAAATGCTCTCTTTTGACCTCACATGGCTAGGTGTGTTAAGACGTGAGTGCCTCCCTAGTGCCAGTGGTCCCTAATAAGCCTAGTATGTGGCCAAAAGTTGAGCCACACAGGAGATTTTTGTTCCAGATTCAAAAGGTGACTATGTGTCACAGTCTCAGTGTTCCATCCGTCACTATGGAACCACTAAGCCTGATCTAACTTGTTTTCGAGTTTTGTTCAACATTTTTCCTTCACTCCCACCACCAGTTCTATCCAGGATCTTCTACAGGGATCCTTTCAGAGTAGGCAGCCATGGCAGCTGGGCACCATCTGGTTCTTCAGTCTCAAGGTCATGGAACTTGATGCTCAAGGAGTTCCTTAGCACTGTGGACTAACTGCTTCTTAAAATCTTGGCTTTTCTCCTCTCTTCTTTGTTCTGGATAGGGAGAAACTCTGGACAGCTGCTCATAAATTTTTAAGACTCCATTTACTACTCACAAAATCAGAATATAAAATTAGAATGCCTTGTGGACTCTATTATACCAACTAAACTTCACGTTTCCCAATATTATAGTCCTGAGTCCTCAGAATCAACAACTTACTCCTTTGTTTAGGTTTGATTGAGAAGCTTAAATAGTTTGCCCAATGTTGGTGTAATTATATACATATTTACATTATACACTAACGTGAATGTAGTGGTTTAGAGGGTAAGGAGTTGTCCTGTCAATCCAAAGGCATGCTGTTCAAATCCACCAGCTGCTCCATGGGAGAAAGATGGGTGATCTCCTCCCACGTGATTTACAGCCTCTGAAAACCCACTGGAGGGTCAGCTTTGCATGGGTTCTGATTTGATAGCCAATAGCAATAACATATCTATTCATCTTGCCAGTCTGCCTATATATCTGCTTGGTAATTCCATTTCTTTACAAGCTCACATCTTTCATTCACTTAAATGGTTTCTTTCCAGCCAGTCCCTCCTGACATAAATAGAAATTTGAAGTGTTTTATTCCTGTTCACATCTGTTTAAACCCTTACATACACTCAATGCACAGTAAAAACATCAGGCATACATGTGACGAGAACACAAACCACTTACGCGGAATGCTGCAAGGATAATCCTGGTGACTTTCTCTTTGACAGATTCTTGAAGGATATCAGACAGGACAGGAATGATATTGTAGCGGCGCAGGTGTTCACACATTTGAGGGCTGAATGCCAGCAGCCATATGGAAAAAATCATCTGATACTGGAGCTGAAAGCCACACTTGTTACTCAAAACTCCCATGATGCTGAAAAGAAACACATTTAGAAAACATACTTCATATGACAGCATAACAGGAAAGAAGAAATGACTGACTGTTCTTATGTGTTTGCACTAATGCACAAGTCTCTCTAATTATGTTCACAATTTCTTTTCCACCAGCAATGAAAAGCAGTGATTCTCTGACTCGTAGGAAGCCATCTTCCACCGAGGCTGTTTAGCCCTGCTTCCAAATGTTGTCACATCTCGGGGGCAGCAGCACTCACATAAAGAGCTAAGAGAAGTGCAGTAAAGAATCAAATTACAGCACAGAAAATGCTAAGAGCAGATAGACACGAGAGTATAAAATCAACAGGACTTAGCAACAAGCTTCTAAGTATGGGTGGAAGCAAATGCTACATCAATGACATGCTAAGCCTAGTCAATCAAAAGGATCACTTGTAGATTTAAAATATATACTGTTGTTGTTATTGTATGCCACTGAGTCAGAAATGGCTCATAGCTGACCCCCTGCAGGTTTTCAGAAACTATAAATTGCACAGGAGGAGACTGTTCATCTTTCTCCCAAGAAACAGTGGATTCAAACTGCCTGCCTTTAGATTGGAGGCATAACTCCTTACCATTAAGCCACCAGAGCTCCCTTAAACAGTACAGAAAACCAGAAACAGAAAACAGAAGGACTTTGGAAGAAACTTCTGCTGGGTTTAAATCTGGCAAAGCCAAGCACTGCATTTAAGATTTTCAAAGATTTCAAAAACCTCTAAACTGACTTTTTTTAAAATTAATAAGTAGAAACAAAACAAAAAAGACTTTTTGTTTACTAATAAGGAAATTTCACCTATGAATCTAATGAAAAAATAAATTTTTTTATACCCAAATATTCACAATTAAAAAAAACATCCTAGTAAAGGAAAATAAAACCCTGTTTACTGAGATGAGGAAGTTACTCATTTAGGGACAAAACTCCTAATGCTCCACATGACAACGACCATACTAAGTAAGGAAACACAAAGGGCATATAGACCAAAAATTCACTGCCATCAGGTCAGAATGAGCTCATAGCTGACTCTCCAATGCATTTGCAGAGGGTGTAAATTGCACAGTTTATTGCTCATTGTTCTCTCAAGAAGCAGCTGGTGTACTCAAATCACCAGACACATGCGGACTATGGGTCACAGTTTTCCTACAAACCTGTACTAAACCTGACTATATTAACATCACACCACCTATTTGTTGAGAACCTATGTGGCAGTAGAGTGTAAGACCCTGGGCCAATGTGGGAGGTGAAAACATTGTACTGAAAAAATTGAGAAGCCTAGCACTGGGAAGGTAATGAATCCCTGAGGACAGCACCACAGTTCAAAGGTATCAATTCTTCTTCTGTCTTCCTTAGTCACTGTCCAGCTCTCAGATCCACAGCGAGTGACTGAAAATACCAGATGCACATTAGTCTTCAAACTGCATTCTTTGATCTTCTGAAGCAAGCATTTCAAATCCTGCTCCATTTCAGCAAGCAAGGTTGTGTGTGTCATCTGCCTTGTGAAAAAAAGTTGTGAAAAAGTCTTCTTTAAGTCCTGATGCCACACTCTTTAGAGTCCAGCTTCTTGATTTATTAGCTCAGCATACGAATTGAATAGGTAGGAAGAAAGGATAAAACCAGGCACACACCTTCCTGATTTTCAATCATGCAATGTTTCCTTGGTCAAGGTGTAGGTTTTGAATAAGCGTAACTAATTGTTCTTGGGTTCTCATTCTTTTCAGTGTTAGCCATAGTTTACCACGATCCACACAGTCAAATGTCTGCATGATTATTAAAACATAATAGGCATTCTTCACTTGAATTCTCTGCTTTCACCCACAATTCATCTGATAGCAGCAGTGATATTCTGGGTGTCATGGTCTCTTCTAAAATCAGTTTGAACTTCTGGTAGTTCTCCATTAATATACTGTTTGTTCTAGCCATTTTTTTTCTTTAGCAATATTGTGCTTGTATGTGATATTAATGATATTATTTAATAATTTCCACCTTTTGTTGGATCACCTTTCTTGGGAATGTGAACAAATATGGATGGATCTTTTCCAGTTAGCCCGCCAGGCATCTATGGTTCAAATTTTCTAGCATAGACAAGTACACATGCCCAGGCCTGCATCTGTTAGTTCAAACATGTCAACTGGTATCCCATTGATTCCTGGGGTCTTATTTTTTTGCCAAAACCTTCAGGGCAGCCTGAACTTCTTCCTTCATTACTACTGGCTCTTGTTCATATAGTCCATAGTGACAATTAACAGAGGAAGGGGTTTAAAATCATTTGGTAAATTAGAAAATGACAGCAAAGGGGCAGGCAGCATTCTAGTCTCTTAACGTTGTTGTTGTTGTTGTTGTTGTTTGTTGTTGTTGTTGTTAAGTGCCATCAAGTCGTAGGTGACTCATAACGATCCTATGAACGAAAGACCTGAACGCTGAACACTTGTATAACTGTAATCTTTTCTCCAGGTCCATAGGGTTTCCAGAGGCAAGCTATTTTGGAAGTGGATGCCACTCCTGCTTCCAAGCTTGTTTTAATTGGGGAGCTCCACCAACACTGTCTACTATGGGTAACCGTTATCACATTTGACACATCAATGTCACAGAGTTCAGCTTCACAGCAACCATGAATTACCTCTGTACAGCAAGTGGACAGAACAGGGCGCTATGACCTAGAAGAATGATCAAAAACAACTAAAAACAGGCCTGAGGGCCATGGATTAAAGTCACCCACCTTTGGCTTGGTAGCATCATTTTCTGTCCACTAGGCTAACTGATCTCTCTCTCTATGCTGCTGTTGTTGTTAAGTGCCATCAAGTCATAGGCGACTCATGGCGACTCTATGAACTAAAGACATAAACGTTTGTTTACGTTTCATCCTTTCTCCAGGTCCATAGGTTTCCGGAGGCAAACTATTTTGGAAGTGGATGATTATGAAATTGGTCATATAGATGAACCTCAAATTCAATTTTCAGATGACTATCATAAATGAATTTTCAAACTCAAGAATCAGTAAAGGAACAAAGCTTTTCTGAAGATAATTAAAGAAATATAGTGGGCGGGGTGGGGGGGAAGAAATATAGTATGCTGAGTGAGCCATTCAAAAGACAAGACTTCCTTCCAGACACTATTCTGTGGTATGAACCTGGAACTCTCGACTTTGTTAAAAGTGGATGTGAAGACTGCCTATAACTTTTATGATATCTGTGCCATTGTGCCAAAATTTATTACAAAAAGGTTTACTAAATTTAACTTCTTATTAAAACCTCTAATAGATGATTTTACTACATCTTTATTCTAAATTCTATTTTAAAGGATCCATTGGATTTAAACAGCAAACTATAACAAAAATGATTGGCTTTTGCATACTAAGGGCTAAGTAAACATGAATAGACTGTCATTTTGCATATTAACGTAAGAATAATTATTAATATACTCAGTCAGTTGTTGCTAACTAGTCCATGAATTAGATGGTCTTTCAAAGATTAAAATATAGCCTTTCATTTTAATAAAAAAGAGGTACTCCCATGAACTAAAAAATTATACATAATTCTTAAGAACAATCATTTGGGAGTAAACCACTCAGTAAAGGGCATATAAACCCAAGCTGAGGAGATCCAGGTCTATCTCTATGCTGGAAACAGATACATCACTTCTCCAGAGTCTGAAAACCCTGGGTTCAGTATCTTTCATTCAACATTTCTTGCTCTAAATCCTTGGTAACCAAGATACTTTTCTATTGCTAATTAAGTTTCTGACAGATAATTTCTGTAACAGAAACAGTATCTTCACTAAATGAAAAGATACTTTTTAAAAAATCATTGTATCTTTCAATATGTATAAATAAACTGGCTTTCTGATCATAAAACATATTTTTAAGTGATGCAGGAGGTAGTGAGGTTGCTTTTGTGGTTGTTATGTACTGTCGAGTCACTTGTGACTCACAGCAACCCTATGTACAACAGCCCTAAACCCTGTTCTATCCTTTGCCAATCTCACTGTCTCAGACATGCCTTTCCCCGTTACCCCAGTGACCGAATCAATCCATCTCATCAAGGGTCTTCCTCTCCTGCGCTGTTCCTCCACCCTTCCAAGCATGATAGCCCTCTCCAAGGACTGGTCCCTCCTTGGGACATGCTCAAACTATGTCAGACGAAGCTTCAGAATCCTTGCCTCCAAGGATCAGAGCAGCCTGGCTTCACCCTCTTGTTCGTTCTCCTATTAGTCCATGGTATATTTAATACTCTTCTCCAGCACCAAAGCTGAAAGGCATCAACTCTCTTTCTATCATCCCTAGTCATTGTCCAGCTCTCTGAAGCATAGCAAGTAATGGCAAAGACCATGGCGCACGTTAGTCTTCAGATGGACATTGTTTCTCCTCAGTACCTTGGCGAGGTTTCTGACAGCTGGCTTTCCCAATGCAATTTATCTTTTAATTTCCTTGCTACTGGTACCAGGAGCATTGATTGTTGAGTCAAGCAAACTAAAGCTGTCAACAATCTCAATCTCTTCATCATCTCTCATGATAATGCCAATCAGCCCAGTAGTGAGAATCTTTGTTTTCTTGACTTTGAACTTCAATCCATATTGAAAGCTGCAACTCTTGACCTTCTACAGCAAGCACTTCAGGTCCTCCTCAGTTTCAACAAGCAGAGTTGTGTCATCTGCATAATGCAGATTTTTGATGAGTCTACCTCCAATCCTGATGCCACACTTCTACTCAGCCTCCTGGATAATCTGTTCTGCATACAGATTGAAAAGATATGGAGATAGAACACATCCTTGACACACAACCTTCCCAATTTTGTACTATGCAGTGTTTCCTTGCTCTGTTCTGATGACTGCCTTCTGGCCCAGATATAAGTTTCACATAAGCACAATCAAGTGTTCTGGGATTCCCTTTCCTCTCAAAGTCAGTTTGTTGTGATCCACACAGTCAAACACGCCTTTGCATAGTCAGTGAAATACAGATAGACATTAATTTGGTACCCTCTGCTTTCAGCCAAGATCCATCTGACATTAGCTATAATATCCCTAGTGCCACAGCCTCTTCTAAATCCAGCCTGCACTTGAGGCAGTTCTCTGTTGATGTGCTTTTGGATGATCTTCAACAGAATCTTGCTTGCATGTGATTTCAATGATATTGTTCAATAATTTCCACACTCTGTTGGATCACCTTTCTTTGGAATGGGAACAAATATAGATGTCTTACAGGCAGTAGGTCAAGTGGTTGTCCTCCAGATCTCTTGGCACAACTTGATGAGCACATCCATTCATGGGGTCTTGTTTTTTGCCAATTCTTTCAGAGCAGACTGAACTTCCTCCTTCATCAACATAGGCTCTTGCTATATGTTGTTCCATTACTTTGTGAAACCTGAGTAAACAATTTCTCAAAGTTTGAAGAGTAAATTATGACTAGTACAATAGCCAGTATATGACATTATAAAAGAATTCTTTTCTGAGTAAGACATCTATTTGGTACGGTTTTTTCTTTCATTCCCCATACTTTTATAATTGTTTTTTGCATTCTGACTATGTAGCTTTGTTATCAAGTGCTGGTGTTCTCGGGATGTTGAAAACTCTTAAATCATGACAGATGGAGAAAAGACTGAAACTGTCAACTATTTCATCTTGCTTAGATCCACAATCAATATAACATTTAGTAAAATAATAATAATAATACCCTAGGCACCAGTAGGCAGGATATCAGTAGATGTATTGGACTGGGAAAGTCTTCAGTCAGGGACTTCTCTAAATTATAGAGGAGTAGTGATGTCTGCTTGAAGACCTGATTCAGGCCATGGTCTTTTCACTTGCTATGCATCTGAGAGCTGGACAATTAAGAACAATGACTGAAGAACTGATGTCTTTGAACTGTGGTGTTGGAGAGGAGTACTAAATATACCAAGGACTCCCAAAAGAACAAACAGATATGTCTTGAAGGAAGTACAACCACAATGTTCCTTGGAGTCAAAGAAACAAAGTTTCATCTCACATACTTTGGCCATGTTGCTAGGAGAGGCTATTCCTTAGAGACGGGTATCATGCTTAGAAAGGTGGAGCACTGGTAAAAGAGAGGAAGACCCTCAACTAGATGGATTGACAGAGTGACTATAGTAAGGGGCTCAAGCATGTCAGAAATGGTAAGGATGGCACAGGATAGGACAGGGTTCAGAGCTGTTGTTCATAAAGTAACTACAAGTTATACTTGACTCATCACCACCTAACAACAGCAATCTCTTACAGAGAGTTCTAGTGGCATAGTTCCTAGCATGTTGTACCACTAACTAAAAGGCCACTGGTTCTAATCTACCAGCAGCTCTGAAGCAGAAAGACTAGCAGTCTCTTTCCTTTAAAAATTATAGCCTCAGGGGAGCTCTGGTGGTCTAGTGGCAAGAAGCTGCAACTACAATCCCAGAGGTGCATGGTTCGAATCCACCAAATGCTCTGCCGGGGAAGGAGGGGCAATCTCCTCCTGTACCAGTCAGATTTGATTTGACGGTACATGCACACAAAAATAATAAAATAAAATTTAAAAAAAATTATAGCCTCATGGCTTCTGGAGCCCCCTCTGTGGAGAAGGCTGGTGCCAAGGGAGGGGAAACTGAGTGCTGGCTGGAAATGCCTTCACTTTCCAACTACGTGGCACTGCTGTCAGCCAGTATTTTGTGGGGACCCAGCGGTGTCCCCTGTATTTCATTGTTAGGTGCTTTGGAGTTGATGACTCATAGCGACTCTATCTATGAACTACAGATCTCAACTATAAGGGGGATTCTGCCAACTTCCAATACCAGAACTGTGGGACACTGCTGTCAAACAGCTCCTGCGTGGAGGTGGCAGTTTTCAAAACTCCTTTAGTTCCCAGAAAGTCCCTGAAACCATCTGTAAAAGCAAGGACTGCGCTCTTCAAACCACCATGCAAGCTCTGGGATATTGTCAGCCTGACTGCTATGCAATCCATCAGATGAGGTTCATGTGTCAAGTCACCATTTGTGTTTTCTTAAAAAGTCAGCAGTTATAATTAATGTACCTTGATTGCATGTTTGGCCAATTTTGGACTGCAAAACTTGGTAAAAATCTTAAGTTTCCTCCTCTTTAATTATTGTGATTCTCAACAAAACCACAGAAACATGTGGCTTAGGGGCTTCAGTTCTTCCAGCTATGTGCCCCCTGCCTTCACCCTTTCTGGCCTATCCTCCATTCCTGTGTGTCCCCATCTCTGCCTTTTCCCTTGGCATAAGGAGGATATAAGAACTGATGTCTTTGAAATGTGATGTTGGAAAAGATCATTGACTATCTCATGGACTGCCAAAAGAGCTAACAGATACATCTTGGATAAAGTGCAACCAGATGACAGCAAGGTGACAAAGCTTGTTTCACACACTTTGGGCATGTTGCTGTTGTTTACCTGACCCTCCAGCAGGCTTTCAGAAACAGAAAATTGTACAGGAAATTGCTCATCTTTCTCCCACAGAGCATCTGATGAATTCAAACCACATGCCTTTGGGATTGCAGGACATCTTCTAACTGCTAGGTCACCAGAGCTCTTGTGTTGTTGAGGATCACTGAGTCAGAATTGACTCATACTTGACCCTCCAGCAGTTTTTTAGAGGCAGTATATCCCCCAGGTGGAGATTGCCCACCATTCTTCTGCAGAATAACTGGTGGATACAAACTGTGTACCATCAGGATGTCAGCGCAATTCCCTAGCAACAAGCCACCAGAACTCCCTAAGGAGACTATTCATTGGAGAGGGACATCATGAATGGAAAGGTGGAGAAACAGTGAAGGAGAGGAAGATCTCAACCAGATGGATTGACACAATGACTATAGCAATGGGCTTGAGTGTGTCCAGAGATTGTGAGGATGGCACAGGATAGGACAGGGTTCAGATCTGTTGTTTATTCTGATGGATTGTCTTTTACCAATTTGAAAATATTTCACCCAATTTAAGAACAAGATGGGGGGGGAGGGGCAGGGAACAAGAACAAATTGGACTCTTAAGCAAGA
This sequence comes from Elephantulus edwardii, assembly GCF_000299155.1. Classification (NCBI taxonomy): domain Eukaryota; kingdom Metazoa; phylum Chordata; class Mammalia; order Macroscelidea; family Macroscelididae; genus Elephantulus; species Elephantulus edwardii. Next base: position 1,390,810 of record NW_006400037.1, read on the forward strand.
GAATAAAGAACCTTGACCCAGCAGCAGTGAAATGTCAAGGTATTTTGAGTCTTCTCATAAGGAGTATTCAGCCCACCAACCATGCTGTCATTCAATAACTCCAGACCCGGGCTCCCATCTTGGCCCCTCTGCATCTGAAGTGTGCTGGGAGGGGAAGGAGGAGTTCCCATCAGGTGGAAATTAGAGAAAAATGGAGACATGAGTATTAAACTAGTAGCTTTATTGCCCTTTAAAAAAAAATTATAGCCTCAAAATCATGAAAATGATTGTATGAAACACAATGTGAATGGAGAATAGTGTGAAACACAATGTATACAAACTTTGTAAGCCAATCAATTTGGGAAAAAAGTGAAAAAATTTTTTAAAGTGAAAAAAAACGACAGCCTCTAAAATGAAATGGAGGGTTACTATGAGTTGGCATGAATTCAACAGCAATGGGTTTGGGATTTAAACTTCTTATAAGGAGTTCCTGGGTTGGAAATTTGAGTCTATCTGGAGATGCCTCAGGGTGAAAAAAATTGCATAGTAACCTACATCCAAAAAAAAAAAAACCCTTCTGAAAAGCCTATGGGTGCTAATTCTCTGACACACCTGGAGTCACTGGAAATTGATTCCTGAGCAACAGGTTCCAGTTTTTGTTTGCTGGCTTGCTTGCTTGGTTATTAACCCTGCACAGTAACAACAACATAAACCAAAGATGGAATGATCAGTCTGGCAGTGACTGACTTCCAAAAGTATAAAAATAAAAAATTCTTTCAGAGGACTGAATGGATTCATTTTCAAAAAACAATTAAAGAATAATGATTTTAAGTCACTTCTGATTTAAAAGTAAAAAGGCACTCACCAGTTTACGCCATCTGCCTCAACCCACGCAAAGCGGTACTCGTTAACCCGGAGCATCAGCTGAAGGCACCCAGCAACACACTGCACATACTGAGAACTCTACATAAGAAAATGTGTAAAGCTTAAACAGTAGAAGGCATTAACAGTCAAAAGACCAAACACAAACACTGCTATTAAAGAAAGTCAGATTTTGTTTATTACTAGTGTTTGTTAGCATCAGAACATCTAATATTTCCCACTGTCTTCTCAAAAGTCAATCCTAACATTGCTTTTATCTCCACCTCTTAGAAACAAAGATGATTGCATCTCCCAAACTAAACCCATACAATTCAAGACTATTAACATATATTTAGGGAAACCAAGAAATAAGTAGGGTCCCCGGCATGATCTCTTAACTGTATTGCTTTGCAAGGTTTCATCTACTCTTGAATAAGGGCACCACATAGAAAATATCACTCTACACGACCATAAAAATATCAAAGAACAGTAAGATTAGCAATAAAGTAAATGTTTTGGGGCAATCCTATACTTTAATGTCCTGGGGCAAGTTACTAGACATCTCCAATACTAAGTTTCTTCATATTCAGTGGATATGTCACCATCTGATACCTTGAACTGAGTACTCTATGGATTAGGTGAAATAGCTCATTAAGCATACAGTGAGATGTATCACAGAAATACAATAAACAGGAATTTTAAAAAGATCATAATAACATATAAAAAGTCTAAGTATCTTTTTATAGGAAAATATTTTCATAAAATATAGAAATACTACAATTAAAAATATTATAAATTCAACAGCATCATCTCTGAGAAACTGATCAACAGTTGAAGGTTAAGATAAACAGGCTTTATCCAGGAGGTTGCAGGTCCCAACTTTTGCCAAAGCTCAGGAGAATCTGTGGCCATGGCTGTTCTCTAAATATTTACAATGAGCTTTACTGTAATTAGAAATGGAGAAACGAGGAATCTGCAATTTCTTAACAAAGAACATGCCAAATTAAAAAAAAATCTATGAAGTAATCATTAATGTTCATTATATTAATTCACAAAACCTAACACAATGATGTTACTAGACTGTTTTCTAATTTGAACAATATTCTTTATAACACCGAAGAAATTCCAGGCACTCAAATTTACAAAATATACATAACATTGCTTATAAATACTAAATGCTATAAATAACATTTAGAGGAATAGTCAAAAGTTGCCAAGAAAAGATGATCTTAGGTTTTTACCTAGAAAATGTTGAAAAACTGTTGTAAAAAGTACAATGTTACGGCACTGAAGTCTATGGGGGAGAGAATAGTCTAAAAGTATTATATTTTAGGGC
>NW_006400037.1:1399895-1402267 GCF_000299155.1 Elephantulus edwardii
AAACCTATACTTGGGCCAAGAGGCAGTCGTTAGAACAGAGCAAGGGAACACCGCATGGTTCAAAATTGGAAAGGGTGTATGCCAGGGATGTGTCCTATCTCCATACCTTTTCAACCTGCATGCAGAGCAGATTATTCAGAACCAAGGATGCATAGTGGATTGGCCCTGGAAGGAAGGACTGTAAAACAGTGGGGGAACTTTCCTTTTACTTTTCAAAGAGAAGAGTGCACTGGGAGGGTAGGAGTGGTCAGGGAGAAAAGTGCAACAATGAATGAATGGAAACCCAAAGTCTCTGAATTTTCATTAAAATTAATTAAAAAAATCTAAACAACAACAACAAAAAAAGACGGTCTAGTCTACGGTATAATACAGAGGCTAATAAATACAGCTAGAATCTAGACAGGATAACATTGATAAATGGACCTTCTAAAGGTTTAACCCCTATATCAAAAACTTTTTCCAATACCTATGTTGTTGTTTGCAGAGCAGATTATCCGAGAGGCTGGGCTCTATGAGGAGAAGCGTGGCATTAGGATTGGTGGAAGATCTATCAACAATCTGCGACATGCAGATGACACAACCCTGCTCGCCGAAACTGAGGAGGACCTCATGCACTTACTGCAGAGGGTCAAGGACTGCAGCCTTCAGTATGGACTGAGGCTCAATGTCGAGAAGACAAAGATTCTCACCACTGGACCAGTTGATAGCATCAGGATGGATGGTGACGAGATTCAGAGTGTTCACAGCTTCAGTTTGCTTGGCTCCACAGTCAACACTCTTGGCACCAGCAGCCAAGAAATCAAAAGACATATCACAATGGGAAAGTCTGCTGCTAGGGACCTCTCTAAAGTACTCAAGAGCAGCGGTGTCTCTCTGGAGACTAAGGTGTGCCTGATACATGTCATGGTCTTTGCAATCACTTGTTATGCATGAGAGAGTTGGACAATGACTAGGGAAGATAGAAGGAGAATTGATGCCTTTGAGCTGTGGTGCTGGAGAAAAGTATTGAATGTACCCTGGACTGCCAGGAAAACAAACAGACTCATCCTGGAGAGGGTTAAACCAGGCTATTCCTTGGAGGCAAGGATTCTGGGGCTTCGTCTGACATACTTTGGACATGTTATAAGGAGGGAAAGGTCCTTGGAGAGGGACATCATACTTGGTAAGGTGGAGGGACAGCACAGGAGGGGAAGACTCTCTATGAGGTGAATTGATTCAGTGACTGGGGTAATTGGGATGGGTGTGTCAGAGGCCATGCGATTGGCACAGGATAGAGCAGGGTTTAGGGCTGTTGTACATAGGGTCACTATGAGTCGCAAACAACTCAACGGCACATAACAACAACAACACACGGTGGCTAAGTGGATACTTTACTGGATAGTACAAATTCACAGCAGCCATCATCATGGATAAATAACACAGATGATGGATAGATCCGTAACAACCCACCATTAGGGAAAGTTCCAGTAGACAGCACTGTTCCAGGGTTTTAAGTGACAAGATATTCAAACTCAAAAGCCTCAAAATCATTCATTGTGGTAGAGTCGGAACCAACTTATAGCTGACCTTCCACTGGGTGTCACAAACCAGATGGAAGGAGACTGTACATCTTACTCTCAAAGAGCTGCTGGTGGATTCAAACTGCTAGAGGGGCATCATCTCTGGTTTAGCAGCATAACTCTCTCATATTATACTACCAGAGCTCCCTAACTGGCAACACCAGGGAGGAGGGGGGAAATAACGTAAGTAAGAAGGAAAAAATGCCTTACTACCAGTCAGGCCTTGCAAATCCCACAATAATCAGAATAGAAGGCATCTGCAACAAATATAGTCAAAGGCCAGGTTATAGACAAATGCTGAAGCTTTTAGTTCTTTTGATTTCCTATATACAAGTATAAACAAAACATGACAGAGGAAAAACCAAAAAAAGTAATATTTGTTTTCTCTCACTGTTTAGCTGGAACCAATTCAGAGCTGCCGTCCCATCCAGGGGCTTTCCAAGGCTATAAACTGCATAGGAGGCGACTGACCATCTTTCTCCTGAGGAGCAGGAGGTGAATTTTAACCACCAGAGAAGCACCACCTTTGGGATAACATTAAAACTCTCCACAGATCACGGCCCCTGAGCTCCCTTCTAGACACTTGTAAATCTGTGAAGGATCACAGCACTGGTCTGCTGGGCCAGTCCCACAATAATCCAAACCCAAGGATGCCACTGAGAACAGGTTATTGCCTTACATCCCAGAACCAGTGAAGAACTAAACAGTTAAAGGTAAATACATAGAACCTGACATCATTGGGTGGGGTTTGGGGAGGTGCAGGGGGGATTGTGTACCAATGAGGGAGTTTTTCTTTTGCTTTTCAAAGAGAGG
>NW_006400037.1:1402367-1406671 GCF_000299155.1 Elephantulus edwardii
GGGGTAGGGGGTGGGATTTGGGGAGGTGCGGGGGGATTGTGTCAATGAGGGAGTTTTTCTTTTACTTTTCAAGGAGAGGAGCAAATGGGGGGGAGGGGTTTGTACGGGGAGAAGGGTGCAACAATGAATGAATGGAATTCCAAAATCTCTGTAGATGTTCATTGAGATGAAAAATAAACAAACTAAATTAATTTTTAAAAAAAATTTAAAAAAAAAAGTACAATGTATTCAGTATTACAACTGCTTGAAAACTCAGGTTGTTAACAGAAGTTAATGACCAAACATAATGTACATTTTCAGCTCTAAAACAATCTTCCATGATGAGAGAGGAGGGCTCTTTCCATTTAAGTCAGCAAGTACTTACCCCTTCTGCAGGAGGAGTTCTATAATGTTTGTAACCAAAAGGCAACACAGAGCACTCACTCCTCTTTCATTTCTTATCAATGTCCTCTAAGTAGGAATAAGTTTCAGTTCATTTTAAGTTTTCCTTTCCTGTGTCCATTTACCACAACATGTGAAATCCATGACACATTCAAAAAAGAATTCACTATTGCTGTTCATGGGTTCAGTTTACGAATTATAAATGCAGACAATGCTAAAACTGACAGTACTTTGTCCTATTACACATTCTAGGTAGTGCCTAGGTTACAAACAAGATTCAGGGCAAGCACACATTGTCTAAGTCAGATGTTTGTAACCCACAAATGACTTGTATGAGATAATCCAGGTACCATGTTCAAGATATACAGTTAAGATAACATAGTCAACAACTGACTTAATAGCTTCAATTAAATAAAGTAAGGCAAACTGTGTCTTTTTTCTCTTACTTGCATATTTAAATATTCAATGACTTTTAAAAAAAACATTTATTTTTAAATAGGTCAATCCAACCAATATATCATTCCCAAGGACAAATCTCTCTGTGTTAACTTTCTCTTCCCCTCACTTTCAGATGAGAGAAAACTTAGGCCACTAGTTATCTTCAAAGCCAACTGTTAACCCTCTAAGTGCTACTCTAGTTACAGCTAGTCTTACTTTTTTCTCATGTATGAGATACAAGAGACCTTCCTCCTATCCAAAACCAATAGCTCCAGTAGGTTCTAGACAGACCATCCCTCCCAAATAATGCCCCAGCAATCAGTCCTTTATCTTCAACTTTTATTATTGATTTCCTCTCTCAGCCTCTAAATAGTTAAGCTTTTTCATTTACACTTGGAGTATATGCTCTCACACTGCTCACTTGGATCCACAGATGTGGATGTGGGAGGAGGAATATAACAATGGAGAAACAGGCCGAGCTTGGACATGCTCCTTTAGCACTGCCCACTTAGCACGCACAGATGAGTGGATGAGCAGTGAAAGGTTGCCGGCTTGAGGAGCAGGGAGTCATGAAGACCCCTGACCTGTAGACTTGGTCCCATGTGAGGGCTAAGGCTGATTGAGGAGACCAAGAAGACTAGAACACAGGGAGACGTGTGGGCTCCTGAGCTTGCAGCTGATGCCCATTTAAACCTAGACACAGATGGCTGGCGATAAGTTGACCAGATCCAACTGGATGAAGAGAATTGCTGCAACTTAATGCTTACTCTGAACAACGCATATGGACGCAGACGCTTAAAATTTCCCAGTTGAACAGAGGATCCTTCAGCAAAAGGGAAATGTGCTTGTTTCTTCAGAGTACTGGTTTGACAGGGTGACAGGGATGGGCAAATCAGAAACTGACTACCTAAAATGGGGATATTAGGGTATGAGGCATGAAGTAGCTGACTTACATACTTTCATGAAAGTAGTTGCTTGTAGGATGACTGTAAGAGAGGGACAACAACAACAAAAAAAACCCCTCACAATATAAATGAGCAAAGTATGGAACACAATGTACCTAAATAACACACAATGTATATGAATGATAAAAATATTAATTTTTTAAAAAACTATCCCTAGACCTTGTACCAACCTGTGCATTGCCTCTTTCTTCTCCCTAACACACAGGGGTTTTTTAAAGAATTATCACAGGTTTTTCTCTCTCTTCTGCTAGATCACTTCACTAGCATGGCAAATAACCTTAAAACTGACAACTTATGCAGTGTTAATAGTTACAATCATTAACTCTCTCCTGAGAATTAGATCATTATTGCCTTCCTGGAAGGCTCTTTCATCACCCTCCCCTCCAAGTGCATGGACTTAGCTGTTTCAAGCCTTCAATCACATGGTAACTCCTTCTTGATAAAAGAGAATCAGATGGAGACCATGATTAACAAAGACTATAAACTAGCCTGCCATATTTTGTCACTTTTTATTATGTGACCCTGAATTCAGTTCCCACTTATAAAATGGGGTAATGTGACAAACGGAATGGGACTCAGGGATAGATCCTTTAATACATGTAAAGAGTTTTAAGCAGTGCCTGTCAAAACACATTCAACAAATGTTTGCTGCTCCAGCTATTGCTATATTTATTACTATACTCTGATGTCTTTCTACAGTATCCTATATAAATTTTTAATTTTTGTACATTCCCTATGTGTACATACATATACAGATATCATTTATCCTCATAAAACCAGAGAGTAAAAAATGACTCTTTTAACCTTAGTACTTAAGCACAGTCTCTGATAAAAAATAGCATTTAGAGAATGTTTCCTAGCTAAATGAATAATTATTGATTCCTCTTAATCGTCTTTATCCTTAGTTAACTTAATGTCGGCACTGATTGAGATATAGATATAGACAGGTGTGGGTGTGTGTGGGGGGTGTAGCCCACACCCAACCACCCCACCCCAAATTTGAATGAATGCTTAAATCTACCCAAAAACATGTACAAGAATTATCATAGCAGGATTATTTAAAATATCCAAAAACTGAAGCATCCTTCATGTCATCACCAAGAGAATTGAGAATATTGTATAACAGAATATTACATAGCTACTGGCCTAGTGGCAAGAAGCCGCATTGCAGTCCTGAAGGCATAGAGTTTAAATCCACCAGCTGCTCTGTGGAAGAAAGATGGACAATCTCATCTTGTGTGATTAACTACCTCTGAAAACGTGCTGGCAGGTCAGTTATGGGTCAGTTCCAACTGGACGGCACACAACAGTGAAAACTGCATTTTAGTCTCATAGATGTGATATTAAGAGACTCCAGGCGCATTAGAGTCCATGCTGTATATGATTCCCATTAGAGGAGCTGAAAATCAGGCAACCCTAACCTAAGGTAAGAGAGATCATAGCAATGGTGATCATCAAAGGTGGAGGATAAAGAAGCATGAACCAAACAGGGCATGACATATAACTCATTCAGCTATACATCTAAAATGTATGCACTTTGCTTTATGTAAATTATGACAAAAAATTTAAAAGAAAAAAGAAACAAGAGAAAGAGAAGCTGGAAGAGATAGAGAGGAGAGGCTAGGAGAGAACATGAGAAGAGGAATCAGAAATCCCTCACCAATATATTAACATCAGCCCCACCAAACAATAAAGCTGCTGTTAGACAAATCAGCTCCTAGATAGCATTCAACACTGTAAGGCTCACTACTGCATTATATACAGGAAATAAAAATATAGAATTTTCTAATTAAGATAGCCTCTAGTTAATATTTAGGGAGCTCTGATACCATAGTGGTAAGAAATTGTGCTGCCAATCTAAATAAACAAGGTTCAATCCACCACCTCCTCTGCAGGAGAAAGACGGACAATTTACTAACTCTAAAAAAACTACTGGAGGATCAGCTGAGAGTAGGCTCTAACTTGATGGCTGTTTGTTGTTATGTGCCGTCAAGTCGCTTGCGACTCACAGTTACTCCATGTACAACAGCCCTAAATTCTGCTCTGTCCTGTGCCAATCGCACTGTCTCTGATACACCCATCCCGATTACCCCAGTCACTGAATCAATCCACCTCCTAGAGGGCCTTGCTCTCCTGCACTGTCTCTCCACCTTACCAAACATGATGTCCCTCTCCAAGGACCTCCTTACAACATGTGTCCAAAGTATGTTAGACGGAGCCTCAGAATCCTTGCCTCCAAGGAGCCACCTGGTATATGACCCTTTCCAGGATGAATCTTGTTTGTTTTCCTAGCAGTCCATGGTACCCATGGACTCTTCTCCAGCACCACAGCGTGATGGTACATAAGAACAATTTGTCAATATTTACAAAATACATTAAAACAACACAGAATCTTATAAAAAAAAAATAATCTCACTATCCAATTGGCAGCATCAGGATGATGGTGAAGAGATTGAGATTGTACACAGCTTTAGTTTGCTTGGCTCCACAGTCAACAGTCTTGGCACCAGCAGCCAGGAA
>NW_006400037.1:1407131-1408744 GCF_000299155.1 Elephantulus edwardii
TGTTGTACATAGGGTCACTATGAGTCACAAGCGACTCAATGGCACATAACAACAAAAACAACATCCACTTAGAAATACATAACTCTCCTTCAATCACTGCTTTCTATCTAATTAGTTTAGTTATATAATTATACATGATTTAATTACACAACTATTAGGATGCATTATTTTGGGGGGAAATTGTGAACATAAATAAATAATGATTTATTTTCCAAATTGTTGCACTGTATGCACCTTCCAACAACACATCAAATGTATAGTGTTAGAAGACTTCACGATGCTGTGGATGTTATGCTTTCAGAATGACACAGTAAAGTAAGCTCTGAACTCAATGATTTTACCATTTAATGTTCTTTTGCATTGCTGGGATATATCTTCAGGTAAATCCTTCCAAAAGTAAGATGAGTAAAACAAAACTCATCTTTCCTCTTTTGTTTTTTAACACTCTGTCCATATCTGTCCATAATGATTCTCAATCTCTTAAACATACTAGTTCTGTAAAAACCCACCACCATCAATTCAATTTCAACTCTCAGCAACGCTCCACTCGGATTCCAAGGCTTTATAAACTTTAAAGGAGGCAATCACTCATCTTTCTCCTGCAGAGCATCTGGTGGATTCACACTACTGATCTTTCAGTTAGCAGCATGCCACGTAACGGACCAGGCCATCAGACTTCTTCAATATCATGAAGCGATAAAAAGAATACTCAAAAACTGCTTTAGGTAAATAATCATGCTCTTGAAATTTGCACAAAAAGATATGCAATTGATCTAAATTATGCTGTGTTCCCAAACTAAGTTCTGAAAGAAATCAGTCAGAAAAGAACACAGTATTATGATTTCACTTCATGTGAAAAAAAAGAGGTAAAGCCACAGACAAAGAAAGTAGCTTAGGGATTGAGGAAGGACAGTGGGAACAGAGAGAGACCATTTAATGTGCCAAGTTCCTTTATGCAGTATTGAAAATGTTGTACAAGTAGACAGTGGAAATTATATTTAGACCTTCAACTATAAATAATCTTATGGTGTGTGAAACTTACCTTAATAATGTGACTTAAAAATTAAATAAAGTTGAAATTTTACTTCCTCACTTGTGATAACAACATTTTTTCATTTTTAGCAGGAACACAAAAGTTGGGAACAGAGAAGAAGTACTAGTAATTGGAAAATATGGGCTTGGTGACAGAAATGAAGCTGGAGACAGAATGATTGAATTTTGCACAATGACTTATTTATTCCAAATACGTTTTATAAGAAACATAAACGCAGGATATACACATGGATTTCACCTGATGGTATGCATAGGAATCAGATTGATTACATCTGTGGGAAAAAAATGCTGGAGAAGCTCAATATCAGCTGTGAAAACTAGGCCAGGAGCTGACTGTGGAACACACCACTAACTACTCATATGAAAGTTCAAGCTGAAGCTGAGGAAAATTAAACCAAACCCACAGGAGCCAAAGTATGACTTTGATTTAATCCCACCAGAATTTCAGAATCATCTCAGGAACAGGTTTGAGGCCTTGAACACTAATGAGCAAAGACCAGATGAGTTGTGGGAGGATGTCAAATGTATCATCCAGGAAGAGTGCAAACGGTCATTACAAA
>NW_006400037.1:1411944-1440220 GCF_000299155.1 Elephantulus edwardii
GAGGGTTTTGTGTGGGGAGAAGGGTGCAACAATGAATGAATGGAATCCCAAAATCTCTGTAGATGTTCACTGAAATGAAAAATAAACAACCTAAAAAAAAAAAAGAAAGAAAGAAATTCTCTTTACATGACATCACTCAAATACAGCTATTTGTGATGACCTATTCATAACTTACTGTGATGCTTCCATGGCCATCTCAAGGAGCTGTGGTAGCACAGCCCATAGAGTTGGATGCTAATCCATGTAGCTTTTTAGGAGAATCAGGGGCAATCGCCTTCCGCATAATTTAATGTCTTGGAAAATTTGCTGGGAGATCAGCTATGAGTCAATTCTAACGCAACAGCAATGAATATGGCCATTTTTAATTTTTATTATGATTTATGTCAAACTTAAAAAGCAGAATAGTTTTTCATTCAACTATTCATAAACACTTTTATAATAATATCAAATTACAATACCCACTTTATAACCACTTTTAAAAAAGGAAGATGGTTGAATCCTCTTCTCATTTTGTAGTATAAAATTGTTTGTTTTATACTGACATCAAGTGGCAAAGTGGAGTAATGCAGTTTATTGCTTTGTTCTGCTCTGAAAAATTTAAAAGCGATTTTTATGAAACTGACTCAACGGCAAAAAAATACTAGGATGGATAAAGTGACTTTCCGAGGCCTAAGCATCCCACTAACGTTCAAGTGCTTCAAAAGTAATTCTAAAGGAAGCACTGAAAAAATATCATAGCTTGGATCAAAGGAACCTCAGTCTTTATATTTTTCCCACTACGATTTTAACAAAATTTTACAAAATAATTTGGTTTTCAGTCATTCACGTTGCACATTTTCCTATCCTCCCCCTTCCTTCCCCACCCTAATTCATTCTGTAATGCACCTCTTGTTCCAGAGTGTTAAGTGTAATAAATACTATGCTTAATCATACATCCTTTTCAGTCCTTCCCCTCAACTGTTACAGTGCAATCCTTCCCCTCATCTGTCCTATCCATTCTTTTCCTGCTCTCCCCACATCCTTCCCTGGGTCAAATCTTATTTTATAACAGTGGTCTTACTTCAGTATTTGTCCTTTGTGACTAAGATATTTCTTTCAGCATAGTGCCTTTCAGACTCACCCAGGTTATATAGTGTTCTACAAGTTCATTGTTTTTCATTGTCATGTAATATTCCATTGTGTGGATGTGCCACAGTTTCTGTCACTCATTAGCTATAATACTCTGAACAAGATAGTAAGTATTGCCTCACTTTGCTTTTCCATACAATGTGACAAATCTCAAAGTATAAGAGTGTGTACTGAAGTACTTACATGTAAAATGAACAAAACAACACCAAGAGCACAGTAAGTGCTTAATAAACATTGGCTTCCAGATTAAGAGTCCCCTATTAAAACATAAATATGAAAGGAAGGGCTAACACCCCAATTCAACCTACGGAAGTCTGCTCTTCAAAAATCTGAAAAAGAAAGAATATTCAAGAAGAGAAAGCAAAATATGTTCTGGTTTAGATGTACTAACAATAAAGCAGTGGGAAATCAAAAATGATCTTTTTCTTGCTTATTGATAATTCCATTTAGGATGTACATAAATTTGGGATGTCTACAAATTTAATCACTTGAACTACATGCACTGCCAATTCAATTACTCAATTTGTTTTTCCAATACACTGACAGGAAAAAAATCCAAATAAAATGTCTTGCCATTAGAACTTTAACTTCCCATGTAAGTTTTAATAACTTTACTAATTTACATATATTTTAATAGCAATTCAACCACGTTTGTAAATTTATTCTTATTCTAAAAATCCTTTTTATAAATATCTTCTTAATATCTAATACTCAAAATGCAAGTGGTTCTAATCCACAAGCTGCTCCAAAGGAGAAAGCTGGGCAATCTCCTGTGCAATACACAGCCTGAGGGTCAGCTCTCTGTTAGTTCCAACTTGATGGCAACAAGGTTTCTTGAGAGTTTTTTCATTCTAAACTACACAAACTGAAAATTCTTCTAAAACACAAACTGGCAGAAACTCAAGTCACATAAAATAACCATTCCCAATTTAAAAACCTGATACATAGCATAGTGCTTAATGTATCAGGCTGTTAACGGAAAAGCAGGCAGTTCAACCACACCACGCAGTGCACAGGGCAATCTCATCAAGATTTACAATTTCAGAACCTTACAGTGAGTCAGGTCTGACTCTGTGGTTTTGGAATGACTCAATATCTCAACTTTTAACTTAGGGAGTAACACCACGTCCTTCACTCTTCCCAGAGTAATTCCAACAAAGGAAGCTAGATGTTCCTCATCTAAGTTTCCATTTCTTTCCTATCCTCTCAAAAAGCTCCAACCATCCCTAGCACACAGCAAAGTTAAACAATGGGCCAGGTAACTTGGAAGGGAATGAATGGCTTTAAATTAATCTTTTGTCTCTACAGAAATGCAGGAGCAAATGCCCCAAAAAAGTGTTCTGGGCAGCTTCAGCCCTACATAAAGCCTTGAGTAACACAGAGCAGGCAACAAGTGTTGGTACTATCAAGCAGTATCACTGTTTTCCACTTGACTGACTTACTACTAAACACAAAACACTTTATGATGTTTATAACTGAAAACAGTTAACACTGAGATTATCAATTCCAGTTGCATGGCTCAATTATGATTCTTGCTCTGATGCCCAGATCTGCGATAAAGTCCTCTTGGGGGGGGGGGGGGTAGAAGGAGGAGTAATTTTTCACATCTACCAATATAAAAGAAAAAAATCATCACAAATCACAAATCACAGATCACAAATAGACACTTTTGCAACATAATTAACCTAACAAGAGGCAACACATCAAATCCATGGACTTAAATTTTTAAAAATTCTAGTTGTGTATGGTTTAAAGTGAGTTATAGTCAGAGTGTTAGGCCAGTGAGTTAAGAGGGAATATACTTACATCACTTGAAGAGACTGTTCCTGTTTCAACAGCGACACTGCTACCACGAAGTTTCTATTATGAAATAAATAACTTTTACTTAGTTTTGTTTTTAATTCTATCTAATTTATCAGTTTAGGAAAGGGAGCCAAGATAATTTATATTTTTCTAACTCTACCTAATACAATTTATCATCAATTAATAAACATCATGAAGATGATGTTAAATGTTTTAAATATCATATTCTTCCAGGTAATATCTTAACCAGTAAATTACTAAAAATTAAATATTAGAACTAAATATAGCTCCATCTAGATTTCATAAGTGGAGTGGGTGCAAAGTGCCAAGTGTCAGGATTTGCTTACTTAATTTTTTTTTACAAGACTAATATTTTATGCTGATCTATATTTAGTGATCTATACAGCTATATCCTGGGGTAAAACTTTTGAAATAAATACTCAGAGATGGGAAGATATTCTATAGGATTCAAATTAAGCTACTCAAGTTACAATGACAATCAAAAATTTTAAACATTAGACAGAAATTATCAAGCAAAACTAAGGTAAAAACTCACTCAGAGGTTAAAAGTGTAAGAAGAAAGTGGTAATTTCTCACAGAAAATTGTTATTTGTTTTATTCAATAAGGATTCTCTGTTGGGTAACAGCCACTGGCCTTCTTAACACACAAATCCTCTAAACTACCAAAATGTCTTCTTAAATGTCACTAAAAATTTATAAAACATAACAGTCAAACTTTAAGCTAACTTGTACTTTCAGAAATTTATTTCTATTAGAAACCTTAAATTATGGTCCTTTTGTGGGGTGGGTGGGGAATACATGTATTAGAGAAAAAGGGAACTTCCAAGCACAGCACTACCATGGAATATTTGAGCAAAGCAGTAAATCCAAGTAATTTTATCTTGATTCTGTTTAAATAAGAAGTCTGCATTTACTAATCCTAGTGAAATGCTCTAGAAGAGGCAGTGCTATCTAGAGCAAGCAGAAGCAATAGCCAGGTTCTGTGAATGCAAAGCCAGAACTGCCAGACAAGCCACCCGGTAGTAGACGTGGCAAAGCAGAAATACTACATCAAACTCACACAGGCAAAGATGTAGCAATCAAAGAAGAGATGAGAAATACAGAGAAAGCATCTTCAAGAGTAATTATCTAAGACTAAGAAGTAAAATTATCTAGACACAGATAATTAGCTTTCAAGAATGGCATTAAACATATTTTCTTTAACTGTGGGGCATAGTTAACATGAATTCATTACTAGAACATGTTAAAACATCCTAATTAATTAGGTTAGGAAAGGGTGCTAAAATGATTTCTTTTTTTTCTAATTCTATTTAATAGAGCTTATCATCAAATAATAAATAAACATCATGAGAATGATGTTAAATGTTCTAAATATCATCACATTTTTCCAGGTATCTTAATCAGTAAATTACAAACATGCAGTCATGTTAAACATGTATTCATGGTTAACAGTATTCATTCGGAGAGTGCCAAATTATCTTTGAGGCACAATATAAATGCTATTCCTATGAGGAAAAATTTAGTTAGGCCACTCTATAGGATAATGTCAAAATACTGTTATCTTTTTTCCTACTAATTCTCATTTTATGGATTCAGCTGCAAAAGAGCCTCACTACCAACATACCAAAATGTTAACATTAAAGCCAAATGTAGTTTGTTTAAAGGTAAAATAAATTTCAAAACAGCAAAAAAAGGAGGGGGTAAGAAGGAAGGGAAGGAGGAACACCCATTTGGGCATTTTATTTCCAACAATATACAAACTTTAAAAGTTCATTTCACCCACCTATTTTCCATGTTCTAAATTTGTTTTTTAAATTCTTTATAAGTTCAATAAAATCTACCAACATGTAACTCTTTTTAAAATAATTTTTTAAAAGGCAAAAAAAGTGTATAAAAGCAAATGTTACAGACATGAAAAAACATGTATCTAATTTTGTTCAAAGCTCAAGTGGTCTAGTGAATAAAGAGTTTTACTGCCCACCAAAAGCTAGGAGGTTTGAATCCACCAGCTTCTCTGCAGGATCAAGATGGGCAATCTCTTCCTTTGTGATTTAGTTTCCAAAAACCTGCTGGAGGATCAGCTCAGTTGGTTCTGACTCAACGGCAATGAGTTTTGAATTTTGTTCAAGACTCTCTAAATCTTCTATCCCAAAAGAAATAAAAAGCAATAAGCCAAACTCAACACCACCAAAAATCCTGCTAAAAAAATTTAAAAGGAGGTCAATGACTAAAACTAAAATAAAACTAAGAAAGCAAACTGCCATGGTGTCTCCCTAATGCCTGAAATTAAAATCTTCTGAAATAATAAAGCCACCTAAAATCTAAATTAGGGCTTTCTTGTGGCACAGTGGTAAGGAGTTGTATTGCCAACCCAAAGGCACACAATTTGAATCTACTGTATGTTCCATGGATGAAAGAAGGGCAATCTCCTCCTATGTGATTTACAAACTCCGAAAACCCACTGGAGGGTCAGCTATGAGTTATTTCTGACTTAATGGAATGCAACAACAACAAAATATAAATTACAACTTTGCAAAACTGTTATTTCATATAAAAATTTCTATATTCTAAGGCTAACAACACAATGACTACCAACATTCTTTCTCTTGACCTTCTGCCTCCATCACACCCAGTGCCCCCATATCCACATCAAAATCTCAACCTTACCCAGAATGCTCCTCTCCACCATCCTTACCCAACTCCTTTCCTGAGGTTGATTTCTACCAGGTCTCCCATAAAACTCGAGATACTAAACAAGAAATAAGAGACACAACTACATTTTCAAGAAGTGTACTCTCTTCTGTCTCAGTCTAGAGAAGAATGAGGACAAACACAAAAAAGTTGCCATTTTAACATTCATTAAAAAATAACCAAGCTCTTCTCCAGCATCACAACTCAAAGGCATAGATTCTTTTTCTGTCATTGTGGAGTTTATTGTTCAAAATGGCTTTCCTTGTCATTGACTTTTACTTTGCCATGTGAATGGGAGGGAATATATGAATAGGACATGTTAGCCTAGCAGCAAAGAGATTGACTAGCTCGCCATTAAATTGAGTGGACCCAGTAGCAGAATGAGAGGAATCTCACCACCAGAGAAGAGCAATCAAGAGAATACAATTTGTGGCTTAGGACCAGAGCAACAGCCATAGCAGCTGAAGCAAAGGACCACAGACTCAACATGGGATGCAGCTGACCTTGACACTGCTACCCTCCACAGAAATAGAGCTAAGAGCTTTTGCTCAAATTTGTTGAACAACTGGAGGACTGGGGGGGGGGGGGGGGGGGGGGGGGGGCGGGGAATGTATAGAGCCATAATTGTTGGCAGAACAGAGAACTTTGTAACACTGGCCTAGAGAAATGAGGCTTATGCCTGAGGTGCCTCCAAGCACATTTTGGAAGCTGTTCTGACTGACTGTATACTAACCTGGATTATAAGCTCTTGTTTTTGTTAAGTGCCAGTGAGTCAAGCACAACTCATAGCGACCCTATGAACAAAAGATCTAAACTCAGTAGAGCTTTAGGGGCCCTAAAGCATCAAAGACCAATAAGCTTATTTTCTTTTCCCTTCCATCTCTTAAGTGGTTAATCTCAAAATGCTACTGTCAAGTCACTGAGTATTTATCCCTAGGAGGAACAGTTATTTTACACTGGACTGGGCAGCTCTGTGTAAGTCTAGAACTGTTCTTGACCACGACAAGTGAACTAACTGACTCTAGAGCAGCAGAGTACTCAAACTCCCCTGATGACACTCCGAGCCACAAAGTTCACTGGTCTAACTGGATAAACAACCTGGCCTGGTTATATGACCACAAAGGATAACTGATCTTACTAGAAACCTCTAAAAGCTCTTCCATAATCAAAATTTCTCACACCAATCCTGGTTTTCCATGATCCTGAGGCTGGCACAGGGAGCCATGGCTGGAATTTTCTCATCCCAATCATGCCTGTGTAATTTTCCCTGGCAGTTTTTTTGATTCATTAAAAGCCTTACGGTAGTGTGTGCGTTGCAGGTTTGAGTCCTTTTCATTGATCCAATCTGTGAAAGTATGACAGCCACCTAGAAGGAAGACACTCCCCACCCAACAGAGAGCCAGATGAGAAGTCCCTCAGGGTAGAAAAGACAGTGCAGTTTGAAGTGAATCCAGTCAACATGAAGAAAAAAGCACATCACCACATTTAAAAGAAGCTTAGTTTATCGAGGTCAAAATGACATAAGTTTAAGTTTTTAAAAGGTAACATATTTACTATAAAGAGCATACAAGAACATGGATGTTATATTCCTTTTAAAGACACTAAAAAAACCCTTTTCTTTTACCTGTGAACTCAGCTGTGTTTTTATCCAGTTGAAATAGTAATTTAAGTCACTTCCTTCCATCAGTTCTTTTCCCCATGCTGCTAATTTGGCAATAATTCTTGCTGCCTAAAAACAAAGAGAAAATTCACTTGGAGATTCAAACATCATATAACATGCTTCAAAAAAACAAGACTCAGAATCATTTTGCTACATAATTTTTAGTACTTTTGATTGCTCCAAAAGAAATAATTTTTTCCATTTGAAGAATACATTTGAAATATATATACATGTTGTTACTGTGAGCCATCATCAAGTGAATTCCAACTTACAGAAACTACCAAAACAGAAGGAAATGCTGACAAGACCTAGGCCATGCTTACAAGCAGTACTGATTGAACCTGTATTGCTGCCACTGTGTCAACGCACCACCTAGAGGGTCTTCCCTTTCATCATCTCTAATTTAATAAGTATAATGTCCTCATCAGAAAATGACTTCATAGCATATCTAAAACACACAAAATAAACTTACCCCATTTCATTCTTTAAAACAGCACTCTGGATGTACTTCTAAGACATACTGGTTTGTTCTCCTAGCAAGCCATGATATATTTCCTATTCTTTGTCAACATCACATTTCAAAGGCATCACTTCTCCCTCAGTCCTCTTTACTCATTGTCCAGCTTTCCATGAGGCAACTAAAATACCATGACTTGGATCAGGCTCACCTTAACCCTCAAAGTGATACCTTTCCTTTCTAACACTTTTAAGAGGTCTTTTGCAGAAAACCTGCCCAATGCAATACAGAATTTTATTTCTTCACTACTGCTTTCATGAGTATTTATTGTGAGTCCAAGTAAGAGAATTCTTTATTGATTATTTCCCTTTTTTTTTTTTTTTTTTGGTCCATTTATCATCATATGACTTTTTGGTCAAGTGGTGAGGATTTCTGTTTTTTCTGTGGTGAGGAGTAAGCTATAATAAAGGTCAATGTCATTTTTATTTTTAGGTGCCAATAAGCTAACCACAACTCAGAGCTGTCGCATGAACAAGAGATATCAACCACATCTTATCGTGCATCAACTCAAATCTTTGTCATGCACAAGACCATTATGGTCACCAATGTATCCTGTTGATAGTCTTCTCTTTCATTCCCTTTCCCAGTGTGATGTCTCTCTCCAAGGATATGCACAAAATAAGAGGAAAGAAATTCCAGCACCCTTACCCCTAAGAAGCACACTTCCTTAAAGTCAGATCTGTTTGTTCTTTTCACAATCCATGGAATTTTTAATACTGTTCACCAACTCCGTAATTCAAAGGCATGGATGGATTCTTCTTCAGTCTTCCTTATTCACTGTCCAATTTTCAAATGCATAGGAAGCAAATGAAAGTACTATGGCCTGGAACATGTGCACCTTGGTCTTTAAATTGACATCTTGTTCTTGAGAGACATCCTTTATAGCAGATTTCCCAATGATACGCATCTTTTGATTACCTGACTGCTGTTGTTACCGATGCTGATTGTGGATCTAAGTAATATTAAACCAATGACAACTTAAATCTTTATTCCATCTATCTTAATTCTACCTACTGATCCAGTGGTGAGTATGCTTGCTTTCTTGATATTGAAATGTAATCCACATTGAAGGCTGTAGTCTTTGATCTTCTGCTATAAGCACTTCAAGTCTTCTTTACTTTCTGCTAACAAGATTGTGTTATCTGCATAATGCATGTTGTTGAGTCTTCCACCAATCCTGATGCCGTATTTCTTCACAAAGTCCAGCTTGTGGAATTATTTGCTCAGCATACAGACTGAATTAGTATGGAGAAAAGACGCACACAACTCTGACAAACATTTTTCATGACTTTAACCTATGCAGTGTTACTGCTTCTTGGTCTATGTATAGATCTCACATGACAATAATTAAATGTTCTAAGGTGTTCCCATTTTTCTCACTGTCAGTTATTAATTTGTTACAATCCACATAGTCAAATGCATTTGCATAATCAATAAAACACAAGTAAACATCTTCCCGGTGCTCTCACCTTTCAGCCAACAGTAATGATAGACCTCATGCCACACTCCGTTTGAATTTGGCTTGAATTACTGGCAATTTCCTATAAATGTACTGTTCCAGCCATTTTTTTCATAATCGTCAATAAGATTTTGCTTTCATGTGATATCAGTGATGTTGCTGTTGTGTTGTTAAGTGCCACTGAGTCATAGACCACTCATAGCAACCCTAAGAACGAAAGATCTGACCACTGTTCATGTTCGATCATATCTACATTCTCGATAAGTTTTGGGGAAATGAGAACAAGTATCAATCTCATCCAATCAACTGGCCAGGTAGCTGTCTTCCAAACTTTCTAGTACAGACTGGTGGACACATCCAGGGTTCTATGAAATCTCTGCAATCGATTCATAACCATAACCTCACTCCTTCTAAGTCTCTTGAGTACTCATCTCTACCTCTGCTTAATACTTTGGTCTCAGGTTGGCATTTCTCTTTTAATAAACAATTATCTTTTCTCCTCAGCATTTCCCAGCATATAAAACTAGTCATTATTGGGTGGTTGTGTTTTGGTTTTTCTTAATAAATAACAGTATAAATACTAACTCACACATAAACTGCAAGTTATAAAGAAAGTTACTATCCTAAAGCTTCTAACATCTCAGAAGTAATAAATCACAATACAGCAGAAGGCTGTGGCAGTTAACTAGTGTTTGTTCTGGTATTTGAATAAAAAGCTTAGTCAGGCTGACAGAACCCACCCACTGCCATCAAGATGATTTTGATTCAACTTGAGACCCTCCAACAAGTTTCTGAGGTAAATTTAACGGAAAGAGGATTACTCTCTCTCCCCTAGAGCAGTAAGTGGGTTCAAACTGCTGATCTTTCCGTTACCAGTCCTATACTTAACCTACTATTCCACCTGGACAGAGACACATGCTTGAGGTGAGTGTGGATAACAATGGAATACTAGCATCTACCTGGACTTTACAATGTAGAGGGGCAACAGGGACACCTGTACTCACTCCCTAATTTGTGACACACTGATGTTTTAATGGGCTCAGCTAATGAATTGACAGAATTCACTATCTTGTTTAGCTGACCTTATTTCACTTCATAAACTAGTGACTCAAAAATTACAAGAACTGAAATTGTATCTACAATAAAAATGCAAGTAAAAATAAAAAGTCAGGAAATCTGTTATTCCTACTTGCATAAATTCTTCATGAGCATATTATAGGGCAAACCAATTTGACCTAATAAATTTGAAAGATCAGTCAAAAATAATTGAAATTATCAAGAAAATAAGGCACGGATTTGGTAGAATAATAATTATGAGGCAGAAAGGTAAAATCATTGCTTGGAGGATGGTTTTCTGTTAAGTGTGACAAAAACCTCTGGGAAAAGATAATGATAATGAATGCAAAACATGAATATAATTAATGTCACTGAATCATCCATAAATTTTTTTTTCCTCACTTCAGTTGACTTCTAATCTGGGTTCTATCTCTACTACTATAACGACCGATGTTCCTCTACTGTTCATAAGGTTTTCAGAAGCCTGTTATTTAGGAAATTGATGGCCAATAATCCTAGTCTGTCTTAATCTGTGAGCTCTACTAAAACCTGCTCACCACGAGAGGGGCTATTCCTTAGAGAGAGACATGATGTTCAGAAAGATAGAGGGTCAACAAAGGAGAGGAAGACCCTTAACAAAGTGAACTGACACAGTGACTACTACAATGGGCTTTAATTTGTCAGGAAGTGTGAGGATGGCACAGGACAACACAAGGTTCAGGTGTGTTATTCATAGGCTTGCTATGGGTCATTCTAGACTTGATGGCACCTAACAACAACATTTATAAATATTCTGAAATATAAGTATTTTCATATACATTTGAGAAATGATGATAGTTATAGAAAGGCTTCAGGTCTTTTGTTCATACGATCACTATGAGTCATGCTCAACTCTATGGTAATCAACAACAACAGTGTATTAAATATCTGATCTATACAATGTGAACATACTAATACATATATATGTATCACCACAGTGTCAGCCTAAAGTTGGCGTTTTTAGCCATTACCTTAGCCACCTCTAGTCTGCAGCTACCTCAACTGCAGACACAGGGTCTTGCAAATCATCAAACGCTGTGGGACAAGGATATGAGAGAGTGTTTCCCACACTGGGCAGCAAGACTTGACGGCAAGGTGATGGTGGTGGAGAGATTGTGGCATTGCTGTGGAGAAACTGGTAAAGTATAAGCAGAGGATCCCTGATATAAAGGCCACACTTAAAGATTTTGCTGTTCTTGTCAGATGCCTCAAGGAGAAGATGACTTATAACTGCTCTGAGGCAAACCTTGATGAATGACTGAGGAAACCAGAGGCTTATTGAATTTGTGTTGCTGAACTGAAACTGGAGCCTGGACTAATTGAGGAACTGTGCCTTAAGACTTCTAGGCTAAATTCTGGAATTGTATTGGATGATATTCTTTGCCTCCTCCATTCTCCAACTTATTTCCCTAATAAACTCCATTCTCATTACCATAACAATTGAGTCTACATCAAATACACTAACCTCTTGCTGCTGCTGTGACTCTAGAGGCACCATGGAGCTGGGCTACAGGCTCTTTATCTGCTTTCTGCTCTGGGGCAGAGAGGGGCTGAGCTATTCTCACTCACTGGCCCTTTTAGAAAGACACTCATGGCCCTGCGCCCCCATGTCCTGTTCTTTAGACAATTTAAAAAAAAAAATTTAAAAAAAAATTCTAAGATATCCAAACCTAGTGCTGCCAAGTTGTTTCTGAGTCACAAAACTGTATATAAAAGCAAAACTACTTCACCGGGTTTCCATAGCTATAATCTGTGTAAGAAGATACCACCACAACTTTCTCCTATGGAATATCCAGTAGGTTTAAACTATCAACCTTTCAGTCAGCAACAAGTGCCTTAACCACTACATGATCAGGATTCACAAAAACCAACAATACATTTAAAACTACACATCAAGAAAGTGAAAGTAAGCCTTCATAATTCAAAAGAACAAAAGGTATCACTGATTTTGAAAAATTCTTCTTTAAAATAGTTACTTTTTAAATTCTCTTGTTTTCTTCCTCTCTTTGTAAATGTTTTATAATGTGAACACACTAGCACATAAACACATACAGCAAGAGAAAGATGGAGAACACAAGCAGACACATAGTCAAAAATGTCTCACCAGCAGAAGTTCTTGATGTAAAACAAAACACTGAAAGACATCTACTGAAGTGAGTGGCCTTAAAAGTTCCTACCATGTAGGCTACTTTTGACTGGAAAAAGAAAAATATTTCTACGAAGTTAATTCACCCAACCCTCTTCTCAGTCTTCAAGTTCAAAAGATTTTTCAATGTTAGCGTTTCCAAAGGCAGTCCTTCTGGCTAAATTTAAAATAACAATACACTTAAGCTATTATTAAAGTTATTCATTAAATACAATAGATGTTTCAAAGTAAATTATAGCTTCTATGTGGTGGTTAATCCTGTCATAAACAATTTAGAACTTTCTGCATGTGTGAATTTACCAAAGGCTTTTTATGCTAATTAATTCATTATCTGGTCTGTAAAGCATTTACTGTATCAGAACAATCCTATATTATCAATACATTTCTGAACATCAAGAAGGAAACACTGTTTCTAAAAATCACAATGACAGCTGTTATTCTCTGAGATATTACCAAATCATAATAAATGTCTCAGGTTTTCCTTCCCTAAATTAGAATAAAATCAATTCAACATTTACCATATGAACCGTAAAGAGATCCTGGCGATTCAGCATTGGCAGAAAGTAGGACCAGGCAGTATTCTTGCTACGTTTTGCATAGTCAAAGAAAATGCTAACACGCTGGTGATTTTCCTAAAATGAAAAGAAAAATAAGTTATCTCAGAATAAATTACACTAACAAATTTAACAATTTTGTATTGCTTCTCAACTTTTCATTTTAATTCCCACTGAAGTCGATGTGAGCCTTTCTCCCCTCCCCAATGTGTATGATTTTTCTGTTGCTACTACTATGAGATGAAAGAAGTAGGTATCTTAAAAATAAATCTATCTAATTATTCTGTTTCTTTTAAATCAGTTGAGAGAGAACAGCAAATCCAGTTCTGCAAGCTTTAGGCCTCAGTCTGCATCTCTGATCTGTCGTTCCCAGTGCTGATGTGCTGACAGAAAGTGAGCTTACTGATTTCACAGGAAAAAAAGTAAGGAGGGACAGAAACATCACAAATGAACTCTGGCTAGCAGGACAGGCAAGAAGCACTTCAAACTACTTAGGTGCAGGCAAGAGAGAGAAGGGATTAGAAAACATCAAATGTACAAGGATACTCCTAGCATATCATGATTGAAAAAATAAGAAACAGATAAATACAACAAAAACAGCATACCACACTCACTCATTCAATGCCACTGAGTCAGAATCAATTTATAGCTGACCTCCCAGTGGTTTTTCAGAAGCTGTAAATCACTTGGGAAGAGACTGTGCATCTTTCTACTGTGAAGCAGGTGATAGATTCAAACTGGCTACCTTTGAGCTGGCATCTAATGCAACTCTTAGGCACTAGGCATATCACACGAGAAGATGCATATGAGATTTGAAAAAGAATACATGCTTCCTTAAAATCATGCAAGCATCATCTCTAGCTTAAATTTTCTCTTCATATCACTAGCTGAAAAAACTTTCTGACTCATTATGAGAGCATAACCAGCTAAACAGTACTATTTGCTAAAAGCTCAATCAAACATATAAACAATAATTTTCACGCTTAAATAAAAATTTCATTCTTATGGCTATCTTCTTGAAGAACAGACTACCATCTAATTAAGTAATGAATAATTATGACAGAATATGATTGAAAACCATAATTATAGTTATGATAATGACCTTATCAAAAGACATAATAACATTCAGACAAGTTATCATTATCCCATGGCGGATTATTTCCAAAGTGAAGATGCTATCTCTCAGTGTAATTTAAATGGCAATGTATCCCACATAGAGAAAGTTCAGACAAAAATTTTATAAGATGTTTTATATAATTTAAAATTCTTCTAAGCCTTTGGTGATTTCCATACCTCATACAGACAGACAATATATGGAAGACCCCAGCTACCTTTCTACCCAGGAACCCAAGTCTCAAATTTTTAAGAGAATATAAAGAAAACCTTTCTAAGCAAAGGAACTTAACAACTGCTTTGGTATCCTTTCACACACAAAGAAAAAATTTAATCCTCAAAATCATGTACTAGAAAGTGTACATGTGAGAAAATTAAACAAATCTATAAAAAATATTCTAGTCAGAAATGGTAAGAATAAAAAAATTGTACTGAAAGCAAGGAAAAATAAAATCAATATTTTTAAATAGTACAAGGAATCAAGTGCCAAAAATGTATGCAAATTTTTTGGTGAAATAAAGTTTTATAAATAAAATCAACTGCTAAAACATTGAGTTGATAGCTGAAGATAATGACTACCTAATTCTCTCTCCACACAGCTTCCAGTGACAACACAATCAAAAAGAGGAAGAGATAAATCCCAAAAAGAGTCCCAACAAGAAAATTTAACCTAACTGTACTTCAATCACAACATAATCACTCTGAAAATAATTTGAACACAATATTCAATAAATATGCAAAACCAAGGACTAACATCATTCTCAAAGAAGAAAGACTAAAAGCATTTTCCTTGCAAACAGAGAGCAGGCAAGGATGCCCACTGTCAACACTTTGATTCAATATTGTACTGGAAGTGCTTGCTAGGGCAATACAACAAGAGAAGGAAATAAAAGTCATCCAGATGGGCAAAGAGATTGTCAAATTCTCACTATATGCAGATGATACAATAGAATAGACAGAAAATCCAGAAGACACAACAAAAAAATTGTTAGAATTAGTAGAACAATTTAGTAGAGTGGCAGGATATAAGATCAATATCCAAAAATGAGTAGCATTCCTCTACAGTAAGAAAGAGAACTCAGCGAAGGAAATCAAGAAAGCAACAAACCATTTACAATAGCCAACCACAAATTAAGATTCTTGGAAGTGAACCTAACTAGAGATACAAAAAACCTCTACAAAAAAAACTACAGAGCATTTCTGTAAGACACAATAAAAGACCTAAAGAAATGAGAAAATGTGCTGTTTATGGATAAGAAGGCTCAATATTGTGAAAGTAACAATCCAACCAAAAGCAATCTACATGTTCAATCCCAATCCAGATACCAAATTCATTTTTTAAGAAGATCAAAGGGAAATTGTCAAACTAATTTGGAGAGGCAAAAAGACTCCAAATAAGCAAAACACTTTTGAGAAACAAAAATAAGGTGAGAGGCAAACCTACTACACAGCAGTAGTAACCAAAACAGCATGGTACTGGCACAATGACAGGCACACAGACCAATGAGTCAGGATTGAGAATCACTGATATTTGACAAGGAAATCACAGCTATCAAATGCAGAAAATGACAAACTCTTCAACAAATGGTGTTGGCAAAACTGGACTTCTACCTGCAGAAAGCTAAAACAGGATCCACATCTCACATACACACAAAAATCAACTCAAGGTAGATCAGAGACCTGGGAGCAAAGCCCAAAATTATAAAGTTCGCAAGAGACAAACTTGGATCAAGCTTAGAAGCCCTAGTCCACAGTATAAAGAGACTGCCAAATACAGCCAGAAATGCACAATCTGAAGAGGATAAAATTGATGAATGGGACCTAGTTAAGATTAAATCCCTCTGCATGTCAAAACATTTTCCAACAGAGTGAAAAAAAAAAACCTACCGACTGGAAACAAACATTTGATAATACCATCTCAGACAAGAGTCTCATAACAGAAGTTTACAGATTACTCCTGGGCCTCCACAAGAAAAAGACTGATAACCCAATTACAAAATGGGCAAAAGACAGTAAAAAAATCTTCACAGAAGAAATCTGTATGGCAAACAGACACATAAAGAAATGCTCAAAATCACTAGCAAAAAGAGAGATGCAAATCAAAACCACAATGAGATACCATCTCACTCCAGTAACAGTGGGAAAGTTCAATCAGACAGCAAGTAATAAATGTTGGAGAGAATGTGGCGAGATAGTAACTCTTACACATTATTGGTGGGAACTTATATGGTACAATCATTCTGAAAGGCAGTTTGGAGCTTACTCAAAAATCTGAACATAGAAATTCCTTGTAACCCAGCTATTCTACTGCTTGGAATATACCCCAAGAAAATGAGAACTGAGGCACAAATGGAGACTTGTACACCAATGTTAATAGCTGCACTATTCACCATAGCAAGAACATGGAAACAGCCCACAAGTCCAACCACAATCAAGTGGACTGATAAATTATGGTACTCACAATGGAATACTATGCAACATGCAGGAGCATGTTTTTTTTGTAAATTACATGATTTTGTAAATTACTACCTAACTTGGGAGGGACTGAAGAGCATTATGTTGAGTAAACTGATAGTCCTACAAGGACAGAACTATTATTGTAGAATGAGTATAAGGATCCAAGAGCATGTTGAGTGAACTGATAGTCCCACAAGGACAGAACTATTATTGTAGAATGAGTATATGGATCCAAGAGCGGGGAGAGGGTGGAATCAGAGGAATGAGGATGTGCAGGGGGATGGGAGGATTAATCATGGGGTTGTACAAATTGATAGGAGGTGGAAATTGAAAGGGTTTGGTCTGGAAAACAGTATATTTGAATTTTGTAAATAAACTAGTATATTAAGAAAAAGAAACTAAGCAAAAGGCTCATTTTCAAAGTAGTATATGTTAATATAAATCAATAATAAAAATATTAATAAAAATAATTTTTAAAATATTAAGTTAATACTAAAAACTACTCTTATGCATTATTGTTGTTGTGTCTGTTATTGTTGTTGTTGTTGTGTTGTTATGGGCCGTTGGGTCGCTTGCGACTCATAGGGACCCTATGTACAACAGCCCTAAACTCTGCTCTTTCCTGTGCCAATCACACTGTCTCCAACACACCCATCCCAATTATCCCAGTCACTGAATCAATCCACCTCATAGAGGGCCTTCCCCTCCTGTGCTGTCCCTCCACCCTCCCAAGAATGATGTCCCCCTCCAAGAACTGGTGCCTCCTTACAACATGTCCAAAGAATGTCAGATGAAGCCTCAGAATCCTTGCCTCCAAGGAGCAGCCTGGTTTAACCCTCTGAAGGATTAATCTGTTTGTTTTCTTGGCAGTCCATGGTACACTCATTACTCTCCTCCAGCACCAAAGCTCAAAGGCAACAATTCTCCTTCTATCCTCCCTAGTCACAGTCCAACTCTCTGATGCATAACAAGTGATTGCAAAGACCATGGCTTGTATCAGACACACCTTAGTCTCCAGAGAGACACCATTGCTCTTATAAAGGGGGAAAATTCAAATAAATATATTGAGGATAACAAGAACCAGATATCTCACTTCAGAAAAAGGAGTTACAAATATGGAAAAGAAGACATTAGTAGTACACAGCTAAAAATCATAGTTTTTAAAATTTACACACTTTGATGTTGTAATATTAAGGGCCTCACATTCAAAATGGCTTTCCTAGCTAATGAATTTTATTTTACCATGTGAATGGGCAGAAATATGGAAACAGGACATGTTAGTCTATCCACAAGGGATCAGCTAGTCTCACCATTAAATTGAGCAGACCCAGCAGCAGCAGGAGAAACCTTACTGCGAGCAGAGTAGCAGCAGCAAGAGAATGTGCATTCTTCAGGACCAGAGAGAGGCTCTTGCAACCATCCAAACTAGGGCCTACGGGAGCCACAGACACAGCAGCCACAGTGGAGAACCAGAGACCTGACATGAGACTGAGTGGACCTTGGGACTGTTACACCACTGGACTAGAGCTAAAAACCTTTTCCCTAAGTTTGTTGCAAGACTGTGGGGAGGAGAGCCAATATTGGTGGGACTGAGAACTTTGTAACACTGACCTAAAGCTGCAAGGCTCAAGGCTGAGTTGCCTGTGAGCACATTTCAGAAGCTGTCCTGACTGTATTCTGATACTAACCTGGATTATAACTTTTTTTTTGGAGGGGGGGATTATAAACTTTTAACTTTCCCAGTTTAGTTCTGGGTGGTCTGGAGCTACCACATCAGATTTCGGACCCAATTAAGATTAAACTCAGAAAGATGTACAGGAGTGTGGGGGACACATCTGATCTCACAGGAATTGATTCTGTGTTGTTGATGCAGTTGATGGGGACAATTCCCCTTTATGAAGTTGATAAAGCTGAGATATGGCCATCCCCATGTGGCCTTTGCTCATTTTACCCATGCGTACAAAAACAGAGGAGATAGATGTGTGTGTGTGTGTGTGTGTATACATATATATATATGTATATGTATACACACACACATATAAATAACTAAAGCCAAGTTCTTCATGCCAAATCATGCTGACATGGTTACAGTCCCATACAATACCAATGCACTGCTGTTGTTAGCTATCACTGAATTTCTTGACTCATAGAGATCCCATGTGTCAGACTCTAACTGCTTCCACAAAGTTTTATTGGTTGTAGTTCATATGGAAGTAGATCACAGGTCTTTCTCCTGCAGAGCCACTGAGCCAGTATGAAGATCAACCTTTCAAGTGCTTAATGATTTGTGCCACCAAGGCCCCTTACCCAAGGTCTGATACTGTTCAATTATCTTAATTCTACTGTTTTAAATGAAATGGTGCTTAGTGGGACCAAGGTCATCCTCAACAAGTCTGCATCAGTCTATGCTTAATACTGAACCTTCACCCACACTATATAATCATTCCAAAAATCCTCAAATTCCTTGCCACTGAGTTGGAAGCAACTCACTGTTGCCGCTCCACAGGTTTCCAGGAGGCTGTAAATCATGCAGGAAGAGAGTATCCATCTTTTCCCAAACAGAGCCACTGGTGGGTTCGAACTGTTAAAAAGCACATGTGGTTGAAAAGCACAACGTCCTATGGACTAGGTGACCAGAACTCCCCTTTTGTTATGTTAATGAGGTCATAACAACCTATGTCTTAAACCTATCTATTTTTGAAAGCTCTGGTAACTTAATGGCAAGGAATTGAGCTGCCAATCCAAAGGAATGTAGTTTGGATCCACCAGCTACTCTGCAGGAGAAAGCTGGGCAATCTCTTCTATGCAATTTACTGCCTGTGGAAAAACCACAAATGGTCAGCAATGTATCGGTTCTGACTCAACGGTATACAATAATTTTTGAGGTAAAAAAAAATCACCAACAGATTAGCCACAGAGAAGCAAGCAAGAATGAAAGCAAGCCAGTAGCTTGCAAAATCACCATCAAACTCCAAGAATTTTCCCCCAAAAGGACAGAAAGACAGATTTCCCATACAATGGGCACCTCAAATCTGGACTTCCAGTCTACTAAACTCTGAGAAGCTGAATCTCTGTTGATTAAGGCCACTCAACTATGGGACTGCTGTTACAATAACACTAGGCAGATGATCATCAGTGAATGTTTCCAAAATCCCCAAGCACCTAGATTAATAATTCAAATCGCTTGAGACAAGCAGACAGGAAGCAGGTTCGGCTGCCAAAGACACTGCCTCATCAGGAACTGATCTACATATAGAAATCCTGAGATTCAATTACATTCTGGGAAAAAAACAAAACTGCAGATAAAGGGGGACTCAGCACTGAGAGGCAGTAAATCAGTAAGCACAAACTCTATAAAACCGGAAAAGTTTCAGATGATAATCAGAGTCATTGTCAAAAGAGACAATGCTTCTGGTAGACTATTTAAATATGATGATCCAAATAATTAAATACTGGTTAAAAAAAGAGAGAGAATGTTTTGAAGGCATTCAACTTTTGAACTACATTCAGACTGAACTCAAGATTTGGACAAATGGGCACTAAAATCTGCTGACTGACTGAAACAGGACTCCCATCATCTACATACACAGAAAGCCTCGTGTGACTCATCAAATAGTGCTTAATGCTCAAAAGAAAACTCTGAGACTTGCGGAGAAAATGTTAATTACTTGACATCTAGAAAAACAGCACAAAATAACCTCTACAGACATACTTCAGAGACATTACCACCACAGTTCCAAATTACTAGAACAATGCAAATTTTCACATTAAGGTGAATTATTTTTTCCTTCACAGTACACATCCAAGTTATGTTTACCTTCTACTAATGTCTGTTAATTGTACATTTTCAAAAGTTTGACATATGGCAAGAATTATCAAAATGTGACAAAAAGTAAGCACATGCTACTGGAAAACTGGCTCAACACAAGGCTGTCACACATCTTCAATTTGCAAAAGAAACAGAATAAAACCAAGAACCATAAAAGGAGGCATGCTTGTATATGAGCATTCCACCTTTAGCACTGTTACAATATGAAAATGCTCGAAATCAAGAAAAAAAATCTACTATTACATCTGTCATTGTTGTTAAGTGCCACTGAGTCAAAGAGAACTCAATAGCGACCGTATGAACAAGAGATCTGAACCCTTGCCTATCCTATCATCATCTCACACTTGAGCCCAGTGCTGCTGTTACCATATCAATCCATCTCATTGAGGGTCTCCCTCTCCTTGGCTGACCCTCCACCTTCCCTAGCACAACGTCTCTTTCCAAGGAAGATCTTCTGGTAACGTGAACAAAATAAGAAAGATGACACTTTGCCATTCATTCCTACAAAGAGTACTCTGGCTATACTTATCCAAAACATAACTGTTTGTTCTCTTGACAGTCCAGGGAATATGCTCATCTCTAATATCACAACTCAAAGGCATTGAGTCTTCCAGCTCTGAGACACACAGGTGATAACAGAAAAGACTATAATCTGAATCAGACACATTTTAGTCTTCAAACTGACATCAGTGGTCCTCACTACATTCTAGAGGGGAAAACACCTCAATGCTGTAAATTAAACACGCAGCTACTAACTGAAAAGTCAACTGTTAAACCACCAGCAGCTCTGCAGGAGATTGAACACAGCTGGCTTCCATAAAGCGTACAGTTCTGGAAACTCTAGGGGGCCATTTTACTCCATCCTAAGGGTCACTATGAGTTAGTATTGACTCAAGTGCAATAGGGTTTTGGTTTCTATTTTTCTTTTTCTTGTTGTGTACCATCAAGTTGGATTGCCCCTCCTTCTCCAGTGGAGCATCTGGTTGATTAGAACCACATGCCTTCAGGATTGCAGTGCAGCTTCTTGCCACTAGGCCACCAGAGCTGCCTTAAAAGCAATAGGGGGGTTTTTTGGTTTTGGTATGTGAAGTCTTCCTAACATGTCCCTACAGACAAGAGCCTCATAACACAAGATTACAGAATGCTACTGAGCTTGCACAAGAAAAAAACTGATAACCCAATTACAAAATGGGCAAAAGACATACAAAGAATTTTCACAGAGGAAGATATACAAATGGCAAACAGACACATAAAGAAATGCTCAAAATCACTAGCAAAAAGAGAGATGCAAATCAAAACCACAATGAGGTACCATCTCACCCAAGTAACAGTGGTAAAGTTTTACAGGACAGCAAGTAATAAATGTTGGAGAGGATGTGAAGAGATAGGAACTCTTACACATTGCTGGTAGGATTCCGTACAATGGTACAATCATTGTGAAAGGCCATTTGGCGCTTATTCAAAAAGCTGAACACAGAAATTCCATAGGACCCAGCTATTGCATGGCTTGGAATAGACCCCGAGAAAATGAGAACTGAGGCACAAACGGAGACTTGTACACCAATGTTCACAGAAGCATTATTCACCATAGCAAGAACATGGAAACAGCTCATATGTCCAACATTCACACAATGGAATACTACACAGCACACAGGAGCAATGATTTTGTAAATTATTACCTAACTTAGGAGGGACTGTAGAGCATTATGCTGAGTGAACTTGGTCATTCCTACAAGGACAAATACTGTATAAAACCATTACTGTAGAATTAGTATGACGATCTAAGGGTAATAAGGGGTGATGATGTGTGAGGCAAGGGACATTAATCATGGAGTCACAGAGTTTGATGGGTAGGGGGTAAGAGAAATGGGATGGATTTGGTGTGCAAAACAATGTATTCAAATGTTGTAAATAAACTAGTATAAAAAAAAAAATATAGCCGGTGGCAAAGGAGCAGCTTGCTCAGAACCCGGCAAAATGGAGCCCGAGGCCATGAGCAGATACACCAGCCTGGTGAACCCAGGTGTCTTTCCCCATCTGACCGTGGTGCTGTTGGCCATTGGCATGTTCTTCACCACCTGGTTCTTTGTTTACGAGGTAACCTCTACCAAGTACACATGGGACATCTACAAAGAGCTGCTTATCTCCTTGGTGGCCTCACTCTTCATGGGCTTCAGGGTCCTCTTCCTGCTGCTCTGGGT
Organism: Elephantulus edwardii; assembly: GCF_000299155.1. NCBI lineage: Eukaryota > Metazoa > Chordata > Mammalia > Macroscelidea > Macroscelididae > Elephantulus > Elephantulus edwardii. The sequence goes on from NW_006400037.1 coordinate 1,434,619, forward strand.
CGGCATCTATGTATGACTGCTGAGGGTATGCATCTGACAGCTTCACTGAATCCCTGCTTTTGTAAATTAGTATTTTTGACATTTTTTTTATTAACTAGTGCTGGAAGTGTCCCACCTTCTGCCCCACAATAAAGACAGGTGTGTGATGGTTAAAAAAAAAAAACAATAATATAAAATAGAATGTATATGAATGATTGTATGAAAGACAATGTGAAGGAAAGATTTTCTAAAACAATGTATATGAATGAAACATACTAAAGTTATTATTATATAAAAATCAATTAAAAAAAAAAAGAAAAATCCACCTACCTGCAGCATGTCATCAACCATGGTTAGAATGTACTGAACTGTCTGTTCTTTGGAGATATGAGTCATCAAGTTTATAAATGTTTTAGCACACTAAAAAAAGATAAAATTAATGTTAATGTTTTCATTTTAATGGCATTTCAGTGAAATATTATTTCTTGTCCATAAATTTATTAATTTAATTGAAATGTGACTCACAGATTTCAATTACAGAAAATATACCTGTTATAAATGCATACTATTTAAAGATGTGCATCTTTTGTAAATATTGTTATGTGGAAGGGCTACATTCTAATTTGCAGCTGAACTTTGCTATCTAGAGATGAAAATTTCAAGATTTTTTAAAATTTTTAAACAGATAATACGTTGTCACTAAATACAGCTGATTAATGCTGATGGTAACTGTTAGTAGAAATGGATGGCTTGAAGTAGAAAATTATTTCACAGTTTTATTTTCCCATTTGGGGCAGAGACTTTTAAGAGGGTTGTGATTACAGAGGGTTGTACATGATTACACATGCTGTAACTCTTGACTATGCATAATAAGATAGATATATAGATAGTCAAAAACTCTAAGGGGTCTTGTTTTCTAGTGCTTACTGGAAAATAGAATACTTGTGCAAGTGAGTGCTTGGAACTAGAAAGAATCAGAAGACTTCTCTTTTCCTTCTATAAATTATAAACTACATGTCAATGTCTCTGGAATTCAATAAAAACTGGATACAACAATTAATACATTTCCTATGAATCCTTTTCAGGATTGTAGTAAAAATCAAGTTGAGTGGTACAAGTGCTCTTTCAGCCAATTAAGAGCCCTATGTCAGAAACTACAACAGAGAATGGAAATTTATCTTGTTCAGGTCAGCATGCAACCAAATAAATTCAAATTGTGTATAATCAAAATTATCTGATATAATCCTTTCAATCACCCATAAAAACATGTTTGTGTGTGTGCAGCACCCTTCAATAGTAGGTTTAGTATTATACACTGAGAAATTTTGCAAACCTAATAACAAGTAAGCACATTTCATTCTGTATGCAATCATTCAATAAATCCTCAATACAGAAAGAGGCATGCAATTAAGTCTATACTATATAAAACTATATACTTTATCAAATCATGTCATCCCAGAGTTTAAGTTTTAAGTGCGTGCTATCATTTGTAGACATATATTTACCATACTTAATACTGGAAACTGAAAACATGATAATTGAACAAAATTCACATTGGGCTACTAATTCAAATGTAGTGCCTCTGTTGTGGTTCGAAGCGACAAGATGTTCCATGGTACAAAGATGGTCAGTTATGAGTGACTCAAGGCAGTTCCAACTCAAGGACAGTGAATGTGTGGGTGAGTGAAAGAAAAACAGCCAGTAACAACTATTACATTTTCAAAAAACAAACTTTAAAGTGGTAAACAAAGATCAATCTCTTAACAATATAAACTGCCTCTGGCATTTCTTTCCTAACTATTCTTTTCAGACATACTGATCAAGTGGTGTGCTTGAATGCTAACCAAAAGGCTGAAGTTTCAATTCTATTCGCTGGCACTTTGAGAAGAAAGGCCTGGCAATCTACTTGCAAAAATCAGCCTGAGGAAACTCCATGGAGCACTTCTCTGAGACCTGTGGGGCCACTGTAACTGGTGACCTGCATTTTGTTTGGATGAAGCCACATACTTATTTCCTAGCAACCACCACATAAAGACCTATCTCAGCAGCAGACACGGTAATTAGAAAACAACTGTGGTAACTCCGTAAAGGCTGAACCCTGCTTCATCGACCGACCGAATGAACACAGATGAGATGTCTCTCAACAAGAGCACTTAGGGAAGGGGGACTTTGCCAAAGGCTAGCACTGAGGGCAAGCTTCACAGAGGAGACGGCAACAGATCTGGCTACACAATTTAAATGGCAACAGGGCAATCCACTGCCATGAAGTCAGCTCCCACACTCTCCATCAATTTCCAAAGCTGTACATCATTACAAAAGATTGTTCATCTTTCAGTTGAACAGCAACTGATGGATTCAAACTACTGACATTACACACTATATCACTAGGGTTCCTTCAATAGGACAAAGGGCCCCTTAAACTAAGTTTTAAAAAATTTTATAAACAAGTTAGGGAAATAAACGATGCATGTTTTTGTTATGTGCAGTGGAGATGACTAGGACTCAAAGAGACCCCATGAACAATGGTTCTCAATCTTGTCCTATCCTGAGCTAAATTAATCTCTAACATACCTTACATCATTACCACAATCACTATGTCAATTCATCTTATCCAGGGGCTTCCTCTAATGCACTGACCTACCCTTCCAAATATGATGTCCTTCCCCAAGGACTACCCCTCCTGACAACATGGCCAAAGTAATTAAAAAGGAGTTTCAAAATCTTTTTCTCTGAGGAGTAACCTGGTTTCACCCTCTCCAGGACAGACCTGTTTGTTTTCTTGCCAATCCATGTTCAATATTCTTCTTCAGCACCATAACTCAAAGGCATCAACTCTTCTTCTGTCACCCATAGTCATTGTCCAGCTCTCATGTATAGCAAGCAACTGAGAAGACCAACAGCTTGAACTGGGTGCACCTTGATCTTTATGCTGATATTGTTGCTCTTAGCATCTGGAGTGGTCCTTGATAACAGATTTTTCCAGTACAACTCATCTTTTCATTTCCTGACTGCCAAGGGTGTTGATTGTGGATCAAGATGAAATTAAGAACCTCAAACTTTTCTCCATCTATCATGATGCTGCCTTTTGGTCCAGTGGTGAGGATTTTTGTTTTCTTCCTATTGAGATGAAATCTGTATTAAAGACTGCAGTCTTTGATCTCCTGTAACCAGTACTTCAAGTCTTCCTCAGTTTCAGCAAGTAAGGCTGTATCACCTATAAAATGCAGGCTGTTGATGAGTGTTCCTCCAATCCTGACATTATATTCTTTTTCATAAAGTCCAGCCTCTGAACTGGTCTATTAAGCATATAGATTGAAAAGGTATGGAGAGAGGGTACATCTCTAACACACTCCTTTCTTAATTTTGAAGCACGCAATGTCCTTTGCTCTTTTTGTACAACATCTTCTTGGTCTAAGCATAGGTTTTGCAGGAGCATAAATGAGTGTTCTATGATTCCCCTTTTTCTCAATGTTAGCCACAATTTGTTGTGCTCCACACAGTCAAATGCCTTTGCAAAGTTGATAAAACATAAACAGACATCCTCTGGTACTCTCTGCTTTCAGCAAAGATCCATCTGACATTGCATGTTTTCCCTAGTGCTACTGCCTCTTCTAAACCCATTGTATCTCTGGCAATTCTCTGACAATGTATAGTTCTAGTGATTTTTTTTTTTAGAATCTTCGGCAAGAGTTTGCTTCAGTGATTATTAATGATATTGTTTGCTAATTTCCACATTCTACTAATTGCCCTTTTCTAAGAATGGAGATAAGTATGAATCTATTCCAGGTAGTTAGCCAGGCAGCTGTCCTCGATATTTCTTGGCACAGTCTGGTGAGCACACGCAGGGCTGCATTTGTTTGTCGAAACATGTCACTTGGTATTCTATTAATTCCTGGGGCCTTTTTTTTTTTTTTTGGTCAATTCCTTTTTAAAGCAACTTGAACTCATTCCATTATTACCATTGGTTCTTGATAATATGATACTTCTTGAAATGGTTCTGTGTCAGCCAATTCTTTTTGGTACAGTTACTCTGTGCATTTCATCTCTCTATTTATCTATACCTGTATATATATTTTAATATTAGTTTGCATACAAAATTCACATACGTTGTGTTCCACACATTCCTTCATTCACATTGTTTCTCATACAATTTCCATATATTGCATATTATAATTCCAATCAACACTGATCTATGCCCAACATCACCCTGTCTTTTCTGGTCCCTACTGGATCTTTCCTAATTCCTTCATGCCTTCCCTCTACCCAATAAACTGTGCGACCTTGAGATATCCCCTCACCCATCCTCCTCCCCCTGACACCCATTGGACTTTTTACACATATCTTACTCTTTTTACAATAATGGTTTTATGCTATTTTTCCTTATGAGACTGAGTTAATTCACTCAGTATAATAGCTCCAGCCTCTCCCATGTTACAGAGCATTTTTCATAATTGTTACTCTTGAGTATCGTGTATTATTTCACCATGTGAAGGTACCACAACTTCTCAATCGTTTCATTTGTTGATGGGCATTTAGGCTGCTTCCATGTTCTTGCTTTTGTGAGTAATGCTGCTATGAACACCAGTGTAAAAAATATCCATTTGTGTCTCAGTGTTATTTTTCCTCAGGGAATATTCCTATCAATGGAACAGCTACAACACATGGAATTTCTATGTTCAGCTTTTTGAGGAACCACCAAACTGCCTTCCAGAGTGGTTGTACCTTTTTACAATTCTAGCAACAATGTATTAGAGTTCCAATCTCTCCTTATCTTCTCCAACATTGTTACTTACAGTTCTGTTAAGCTTTGCCACTGCTACCGGGGTGAGATTGTATCTCACTGTAGTTTTGATCTGCATCTCTCTTTTTGCCAGTGATTTTGAGCATTTCTTCATGTGTCTGTTAACCATGGCTGCAATCAGAGGAAAGACTCACTCCCAGAGCCAACCTACTGAAGTGCTAGGGCAGGAGCTTCCTGCTATCCCCCTGGATAGAGGCTGCTCCAGTTCAGGAAACTGGTCACCCCAGTCTGCAGATCTTCCATCTTCTTTTGATGCTTCCTGGATCTTTCTAGATTTTGCCCATAGCATCTTTCATTATTGCCAAGCTGAGGCCTGAAATTGTTCTTCAGTTCCTTCAGGTTGAGGAATGTCACACAAAAACTAGTATATAAACAAAAAAGCTTTGAAAATAAGGAATAGTATAAACACTCCACAAAAGAATAGATAAAGAATACACGAAGCAATCACTATGGACACTTATGTGGCAAAAAACCATTTTAAAATGTGCAATGCTGCTACATTAAGACAGTATTTTTTAATTATCAAAATGATCAACATAAAAAATGGAAAAGAATAGCAATTTCTATGATGGCACATTCTCACACACCACTGGCAGTCACTGTAATTTGGTACAATCTATCAAAACAACATTTCAAAGAGAAACAATACCTTTCACAATAGCTAATCACAAGATTAAATACTTGGGAATAAATTTAACCAGAAGTGCAAAGGACCTATTCATAGAAAATTACAAAACATTACTACAAGAAACAAAAAGAGATCTTGAAAAGTGGAAGAATATCCCTTGCTCATGGATAGGAAGACTCAATGTTGTGAAAATG
>NW_006400037.1:1442669-1460811 GCF_000299155.1 Elephantulus edwardii
AAAACTGAAAACAAGTTTAAATCTTCCAAAAGAAGGACTGTTTGTTAAATTATAACTAACAGGCATCGAGCTATAACAGATATTACGCAGTCATTTAATTTTGTTTTTCTAGACTTTTTAATGACAAGGTCAATGTTCATGACATGATGTTTGTATCAATCACCTGGCTGCCTTCAGCTTGAAGCATATCTTGCTTCTCTTCAGGACTTCTCTTCATTTCAAATCTCTGGATAAATTCACAGTCTTCAGCAGAAATCATCTGACCTCTGGAAAGAAAGAATATGTTGGTTTTGTTCAATAGAAGCTGAACAGACACTATGAAGAAGCAACTGAAGAATTCTAGCCTTTTTCCTATCTCCAAGTGGTAAAATATGGTAATTCACGGGCACTGATTTTTTTTTCTTTAAAGGGGTTTAAAGTGGACCTTCTATACTGACTGTAACTACTCTGGAACCTGAGTTTATTTACTTGCAAAAACACACACAAAAAAGCCATACTGCTTTTAGGAGATTGTACTAATGCTGAAATTAAATTATTCATAGCTTCTTGCTCACAGCAAGGATTAAAATGTTCTCTCTCTCTCCATTCCTGTTGCTAAGTGCTGTGGGATTTGCTCTACCTCCTTTCGACCCTATGGACAACAGAAGAATCCTGACCTGATCCTGTGCCCCCCTCACAGGCTCTACTACATTTAATCCCACTGCTGCTGTCATCACTCAAGTCTCATCTTCTCATTCACTCCCAAACCAATGTATTTAGCTGCCTACCTCATCAAAACCAGAGCAACTTTATACTGACTTTCACATTTTCTCCAGCATATCCTTCTCTACCACAGAAAAAGGTAAGCTGTCCTGTCCTCTGAAAACAGCCCCTCCATCCTGATCTCCTATCCTCCCCACACTTGTCCTACACCCCAATTTCCTTGCACCTTTTGCAAGGCCCTCCACTGGTTCTTTTCTCTTCAATGCTTCTCCCCATGGCTCACTCATGGCATGTTGCTTTACTTTAACCAACACTCTCCTCAGTAAGATTCAAATCAATAGTCTTGTCTTCCCTCTCCTTCAAATCATGCTCCTCCTCTGCTTAAACAGCTCTCTGTTTTCACAAATTCTGCACTATCAAAACTGAACTAGTCATCTCGTCTTCCAAAACAGCTTGGCTTCCTAGTCCTCCCACCCTAAATCAAGTCCCTCCCTTGTGAAAACACATGTTGGCAAAACCTCCTTGCAAGCAACCATAAGATGCTGGGCACTTCAGGATTCACATTGACCCTGAGATCTCAGCGCACGAAAAATGCACCACACCACTTCGAGGGAGAGTTCCCATTCCATTTAGAAAACTCTGGAAACCCACTAACCCCTGTGACCACTATTTTCTGCCCGACTCCAAAAATAGACAAATTATACAAACTGAAAATATGTAAGTAAAATTACATGTATTTTTTTAAAAAAGCATGCTTAAAATAAAAATATTTGTAATTTGGTCAGGTTTGTGTTGTTGTTTTTAAGTCAGCAATATGAAGATTAAAAACCCTCCCCAAGTACCTTGAGGTTCCTAGTGTTTCAGCAAACCCATTCAGCAAAACAGACTCTAAAGCAGATTTCCCAGCACGCATAACAAGAAAATGTCTTTTTTTTTGTTGCTTTCCCCCCCCCCCCATTTTGGTTTTCTCTATTCATTGTTCTACATTTTCTTCCCCTCCTCACCCCCTCCCCCAGCCCACCCACAGTGCATCCCTTGCTCCAGATTACTGTCGTACATATAATGCCTAATCATATATTCCTTTCAGACAGTTGTTCCCCTCATCTGTTCTACTGCAGTGTTCATTATCTATCCATTCTCTTCCCATTCTCTCTCACAAACCCCCTCTCCTGTCTGTCCTATGTTAGAGCAGTAGTTTTATACAATATTTGTCTTTTGTTGACTGAGAAATTTCACTCAGCATAATGTTCTCCAGGCTCTCCCATGTTGTGAAACATTTTACAAATTCACTGTTTTTCCATGCTGTGTAATACTCCATTGGGAATGTACCACAGTTTTTCCATCCATTCATTTGTTGGTGCGCACAAGGCCTGCTTCCATCTCTTTGTAAAGCAGAAATAAGCAATGATGACAGACATCTGTTTGAGTAGTGACTCTGGTTTTTTTACAGTATATTCCCAGTAGTGGAATTTCTGGGTCAAATGGTATGTCTAAGTTTCAATTTTTTTAGAAAGCACCAGCCCACCTTCCATAGTGGCTGTACCATTTTACACTCCCACCAGCAGTGAACAAGGGTACCAATCTCTTAACAACCTCACCAGCATTTGCTACTTGCTGCCCTGTTGAACTTTGCCACTGTTGCTGGGGTGACATATTTCATAGATGTTTTGATTAGCATCTTACTGCTAGCTAGGGATTTGTAACATTTCTTCATGTGTGTGTTTGCTATCTGAATGTCTTCTTTGGTGAAGTGTCTATTCATATCCTGAGCCCATTTTATGATTGGGTTATTTACCTTTTTCTTGTTAAGGTGCTGGAGTATTCTATAAATTTTAGATATAAGTCCCTTATCAGGTATGTCACTGCCAAATATTTATTTCCCAGTCTGTGAGTTTCCTTCTTACCCTGTTTGAGTTTTTTGATGTGCATAGGGATTTGAGTCTTGGAAGGTTCCATTCATCTATTTTATTCTTTCTGGTTGTAGGTAGTATCTTGCTTTTTAAGGAGAAAAACAAAACATCTTAGGAAGGGACTCCAGGCAGTAGATGTTTACATGATTTATAAGAACACGCTCCTAGCAGAAGTCAGGACAAGAGAATGAAACCAAGTCTTCTTCTTATGGATGACAGCTTTACCTGATTCCACAGATAGCTGGGGGATCTAAGTCACCATATGAATTATCACCTCCCCACAAGAGAGGAACTAACCTTTCACATTTATCTGCTACTCCCACTCAACATACAATCCTCTTCCAAACATCCTATTTTTTTCCTATTCAAAATCCCGTCATATGCCCTCTAGATTTTCTACACCCTGTTACCATGTAACAAATTGCTTTCTATTAAACTACAGTGGCTTACTATTCAGTATGGCTTTTCTGGACAGTGGCTCTGATTTTCACCACTTGGTGGAGTGTGTGTAACCCCATTAAGGGGACTGAACAGCTTGCAAACAACATGAATAAGGTAAATAGCCTCATTCGAGTGATAAAAGGCAGAGATGATGCAAAGTGTGCAAAGTATGATGAGGAGTTTGGTCACTTTTACTATCCTGCCAAATTTAAACTGAGCAGGTTGAAGGCTGAAAAGCAGAATCTCACTACAATCAAGAAAGCAGCAACAGTACAGAGATAACAGACTTTTGAGTCAGATTCCTGTGCTAGAAGGAGGTACACCAGGCCAGACACAGAAACAGAAGCAGTCGAGAGAATCAGAGGCCTGCATGAGACGAATAAACTCGAACTTCCACCCCAGAGAGCCAGAGCCTTCCTCTTGGAGTTTGAGTGGAGGGTTGGGAGAGAGGTCCTTTAACTGGAAGCACTAAAAGAGCTTTGTAACAAGGTTCAAGGTCAGAGAGCCTACAAAGCATGCTTTAGAGGCTGGTCTGAAGGAAGAACTATATAGTTTCCAAACTTTATTGTAACAGCTTGTTAACATCCCTACTAAACCTCATAATCGTGAATGATGTCTTAATTGTGTGGCCACGGCAATAGATGAGCAGGGCAGGGAGAGCCCTGGGAGGTATGGTTGACACTGCAATTGACAGAACCAGATGTAGGAACATGGGGGGCATGTGTGACCTCAGGAATAAGTTTTGTGATGTTGATATTGATAGATATTCTTCCCCCTTATGGAGTTAGTGGAGGTCAGATATAGCTTACCCCATGCCAGCTGAACTGTTTTTATATATATACTCTGAATTTGTCCCTCGACTTTGTAATCCTGTGTTTTACCTTTTTTTTATTTTAATGAACATTTACAGAAATTTTGGATTTCCATTAATCATTGTTTCATTTTTCTCTCTGCCCATCCCTCCCTGCCCCAGTTCACTCCTCTCTTCGAAAAGTAAAAGAAAACTTTCTTCATTGGTGTACAATCTGCCTCCCCTTAGTACACTTCACTATGCAACCTTCACTCGGTACTCCCGTCATAGCCATAGTAACCAATCATATATCACTTTTAAACTGTTCTCTCTCTCATCTGTCATCTGTTTCAATGCAGTATATATAATTTATCCAATTCTTCTCAGTCTCACCCCAACCCTGATGTCAGTCCCGTTCTACAAAAGTGTCACTATGCAGTATTTGTCTTTTTTTTATTATTTTTCATTTTAATAATTTTAATGAACACTTACAGAGATTTTGGATTTCCATTCATTCATTGTTGCACTTTTCTCCCTGCCCCCCCCCCATTTGCGCCTCTCTTTGAAAAAGTAAAAGAAAAATTCTTTCTTTGGTGTACAATCCCCCACACCCCTCCCACTGCCCCAGGTACACTCCACTATGCATCCTTAATTCTGGATTCTTGAGATAACTATAATACCCTATCATATATTGCTTTTAAATTATTCTCTCCCTCCTCTGTTTCAATGCAGTATACATAATTTATCCAATTTTTCTCAGTCTCATCCCCAACGCTGATTGTCAGTCCCGTTCTACAAAAGTGGCACTATGCAGTATTTGTCCTTTTGTGACTGAGATACTTCTCAGCATAAAGTCCTCCAGGGTCACCCATTTTGAATAATATTGCATAGTTCCTTGTTTTTCAATGCAGCCTTTTTAATAGCACTTCTAGCACTGTAACTTTAACAGGAGTTCCTGTTTGAAAACATGGTTTTAATTGTTTTCATTCTTTTTCTGAGGTTTCCTTCATTTCCAGTACAAGAGAAAGTTCAGTCCTGTCTTCCCAGTTCTCTCCTGACATGCTGTTCTTACCTTCCCAGGGATTCTCCTCTCAGGACACACCTCTCTGATGTCTTCATTGACTTCTCCACTTTCCTTGGGTCCTGGGTTCTGTGTGAGACCACTCTATTTCTAGCTCTACAAACTATCCCCAAAAGTTCCCATCTACCTCTGAGCATCAACTACGCTCTGCACTGCTACTATTGCAATTTTGCAGTTCTCCTATTCATTATAAATAACTGTGTCTTTCCTTCAGCCAGCCATTCCTTCTTAATTAACTCTTGATTTCCTCACACTTGTGGCAAGGAAACTTTGTTTAAACTCTTTGTGACTTTGCATCTTCAGGATTTTGCATTTTTTCTGCCAACTGTTCTAGGCCTCATCATACTCTTGATAAGAGCAGTCAGTAGTAGCGGCTAGACACCATCTAGTTTTATCTCAGGCTAGTAGAGGCTGTGGTTCTCACAGTCCAGCAGTCCTTGGTTCCTTGAGTCTATGATTTCTTCACTTTCCTTCTTGCAGATGGATAGAGACCAACCGTTGCAACCTAGATAAAAATTCACAAGCTCTTTTTCTTTTTAATTCATTTTATTGAATATTTACAGAGACTTTGGATTTCCATTCCTTCATTGTTGCACTTTTCTCCCTCCCCCAACCTCCCGCCCAGTTCTCTTTGAAAATTAAAAGAAAAATTCTTTCATTGATATACAATCCCTCCTCTCAAGTCCACTCCACTATGCAGCCTTCCTCTGGACTCCTATCATGACAATAATACCTAATCATATATCCCTTTTAAACAGTTCTCTCCCTCCTCTGTTTCAATGCAGTATACATAATTTATCCCATCTTTCTCAGTCTCCCTCCAACCCCAAGGTCAGTCCCATTTTACAACAATTTTACAAACTCCCACCAACAATGAATAAGAGTTCCAGTTTCTCCACAACCTCGCCAGCATTTGTTGCTTGCTTTTCTGTTAAATTTTGTTATTCTTACTGGGGTGAGATGATATCTCATAGTTGTTTTGATTTGCATCTCAGAGCTAGGGATTTTGAACATTTCTTCGTGTTTGTTGGCCATCTGAATGTCTTCTTTGGTGAAGTGTCTGTTCATATCTTGTACCCTTTTTTCAACTGGAGTATTTACATCTATCTTGTTTTGGTGCTAGAGTATTTTATAAATTCTAAAAATAAGTCCCTTATCTGACATGCCATTACCAAATATTTTTTTTCCCCAGTCTGTGGCTTCCCTTTTCACCCTGTTGGAGAAGTTTTTGCATGTGCATAGGGATTTGTTTCTTAGACGGTCCCATTCATCTACTGTATCCTCTCATGGTTGTAGATTTTTCAGGATTCTTGGAAGACTGTTTATGTAAAAATTCACAAGCTCTTAAGGCCCCAGTTGCTATTGAGCAAAGTAGGATGCAGATACTTATCAGCATGCTATCTTCCACTTCCCTGAACTGTTCTCTCCTTAAAGTTAAATTCTCCTTCAAAACACAGTTTATGGAGGATCCTCTTCAGGAAAATTCCAAGATTAGGTTTAGCTCTCCTATTTCTGCATCTCTCTATTATCATAGTATGAGTTGAGTTCTTTTTGGGAAAATGCCTTGAACTTGGTAGCTACTCAATATTTGTTGAGTGACTAAAGCAAAAGCAGAAATAGTACCATTTTTTTATACTATGCACCCCCCTACAGTAAAATTAAGAAGCAAGAATAAAATTAATGATTCTGCAGTTTGCTTTTCAAAATGCATGTGCAAATATGGACCAAATTTGTCTAATAATCCATTCTTATAAATATACCAAAATAATGTTAAAATATGTTAAAGAATAAATAAAAAATCTAAGAGAATGAGCATGAATTAAAGAATAAATAAAATCTTACTTTATAAATAAATAACATAGAAACACAAACACATTTAACATCAATATATGTATTGATTACAAAGATGTAGAATTAAAATTGAGAGGGTATCAAAACCATAACCAAACCAACTGCAAGCACATCAACTGCACTCCTGAGGATCCTCATCAGATTTTAAAGGCTGAAAATCTCACCTGGAGGAAAAAAAGGTTCTTTCTCTCACAGAGGGGCTGTTGGACAGAACCGCTGACTTTTCAATCGGCAGTCCAACACTTTACCTATCATATCTGTGCTAACTTTCAAATTAGTGATTCAATTCCATCCAACCACTCCAAGACAGAAAGACCCAGCAATCTGCTCTCACAAAGACTGTTGCTGCTGTTGGGTGCCATTTAGTCACATACAACTCATAGTACAACTCACAGTGAAGCATAGATCTGAACTGTCCTACCTTGTGCCATCTTCACAATCTCTGACACACTCAAGCCTATTGCTGCAGTCACTGTGTCAATCTACCTGGTTGTGGGTCTTCCTGACCTTTGCCGTCCCTCTACCTTTCCAAGAATGAAGTCCCTCTACAAGGAATAGCCTCTCCTAGCAAGAAGCCCAAATATGTGAGGTGAAGCTTTACCATCCTTACCTCCAAAGAGCACTCTGGCTGCATTTTTCTCTATTTTGTTCTTTTGGCATTTTCTACAAGATACTTTGTTCCTTTGGCAGTCCATGGATATTCAGTACTCCTCTCCAACACCACAACTCAAAGACCTCAATACTTCTGTCATCTTTATTCATTATCCAGCTCTCAGATGCATAACAAGTCCTAAAGATTACAGTCTAGAAAACCCCAGGGGGAAGTTCTATGCTGCCACATAGCATGTAACAATGACATTGGAAATATATTATTTCACAACATTTTGAAGTGTCTATCACCATTTCATATACACTTTACTGAACTTAAGAGAAGTTGTGTGATTTCATTAAGATCACCAAATTAGCAGACAGAAGAATCAGCATCCATACTCAAATCTTAATTGACATGTCTCTCAGTTTTGTCAGATGTGCCACTACCACACTGATTAATAAGCCTGACAGGCTGCTATGGTAGGCTTTACCCATAACCCCATCCTCCCTCCTGAGCTCATGAGCCTCTTATCCATATTTCCACTCATTCAAAACTACAACTTTCCAGGAAGAGGTCAGAAGTGCTGAAAGCTGCTCTGCTCCCCCACTACAACTCCAAGTTATTTCTACCACACCCTGCTATCCTCATGACACTTAATTATCAGGGAGAGGAAGTACTTCCTTATACATTAGTACTTTTCCAGTATTTCTCTCATCAAAGCATGACCATGAAAAGGCCTGGTGCAGAACGCATGATTATGCATGAGTAACAACAGACTGGCACTTACTGGAGGTAGGATTGCCAGTTCACTTTGTTTGCACGAACTTCTGCAGCCTTGGCAGCAATGATGTTGGTTGGGACAGCAGCATCCACAGCACCCCGGATATCCATTTTGGTCATGTAAATTTTATTATTTTGAATGTTCTTCAGAAAATCTCCAATTCAGATATAAGACAAAAACAGAATAGCAAATTTTATTCTCTTTGGTAACTATCACTAATATTATAACACTTAAGAACTAAAGCTTATTAGTCAAAAGCAAATGCCAAGTAAGCTAATTTCAATGTCAGACATATAATCAACTCAAATATTAAGTAGCTTTCAAGTCCTGCCATTATGTGCTGTTCCACAAAATTGTTTTCTACAGGGTTTATCTTTTTAGGAAAGGTTTTTATATTATTTACATTAATAAAGCATTAAGATTTTACAGTCATCATTTAAGAGAAAGCTATCAGACATGATGCTTACGTGGAATGCTGTTCTTTACTGTTAAGTGCCACCATGTAGATTCTAATTGATAGCAACCCAATGGACAGCAGAACAAAACACTGCCCAGTCTTACCACATCCTCACGTGAAACTCTTGTTATATTTAGACTCATAGTTACAGCCACTGAGACAATCCCTCTCCTGAAGGATCTTCCTCATTTTTACTGATCCTCTAATCTTCCAGGGAGTTTTGTAGCATAGTCAGTAGGGAGATCCACTGTTAATCCAAAGGTTTTGCTTCTCTGGCAGTTCAAATCCACCAGCCAGATGGGCAATTTTCTCCCATACAATTTATACCCTCCAAAAACCCACCAGATATCATTTACAAGTCATGCCAATGAGTTTCAGGGATTTTTTTTTCAGTCAACTTCTCCAAGCATGCCTAAATCCAAGGAATGGTCTCCACTGAATATATGCCTAAAGTACTTTAGACAAAGTTTCAGAATCTTCACTTCTTTTTTTTTCTCATTTTTTTCAGAATGTTCACTTCTAAGGAATACTGTGGCTGCAGTTTTTAAATGGAACAGGTATACAAAACAGGAAAATAACTTCATATAATCAATATTCCTCTTCTGATAAAGATCATAGAATACCAAGAACTTTATCAGTGCTTGCTAAATTATAAAATGATTAATTTTAAGTTATACATTAGATGTCCTATATAAAAACACTGCATTTCCTGTTCAAACAAAAGTACCTGGAATGGCAAAGTTATTACTTAGAAGAAATAATTCCTTTTTCAAAGTGTATGTGATTCTAAAAATCACTTTTAGGGTAATTTTTGCAACAAAGAGCAATTACAATTTAAGCACCCCAACATTAAGTATCAGGAACCTACCATAACAGCTCCCAAGTAATTTTACTCAACTGTGGAAGAAAAATTCACGCGTGTTTACTGCAGCACAAAACATGGGTTCCAGTTCACAAAATAAACACGAATGAATATGGCCACAATGGGGCTAAAACCACATCAAAAATTCTATTTCAGAGTCCCAATGTCCTTGGTTAGTAGTTACACATCTGAGTATCTGTTGCCTAAACAAGCAAGAGCTGTGAGGGCTGGCAGGCCCAAGAAGAAACAGGTTCCTTCCGGAACAAGGCCGGAACCCTGAAACCAGGCAGGTTCCACAACACTCCTCTCTTCTGTGAGGGAGCTCTTATTGTCTCGGGACCTGGGTAACTGAAACATTCGCCCCTCCCGCTGCTGGTCAGCGTCGTGGCCCAGTCCTGGGGAAAGTGTATTTTTCACATGCCTCCCTGCTTTCCCCTAACTTCCTGCCGCTTGGGAGAATCTGCAATTTCATAAACTTGCTGAAGGAGTGGCAAGAAAAATCCAGATTAGTCGATCAGAAGAAGACGGAGGAAGGGGAGGAAGAAAGGGCCTGAGGGTGGGGAGTGCTCCAGCAGCGGTAAGACCGCCCTGCATCAGGGACGCAGAAGCAGCCACAGAGGTCAGCTCACCTGGGCCGGTGCCACAGACTCAACACTAGTGCAGCTTTACGTGGCGAATCCTCGGGACCCTCCAACGCACCCAAAGGCGGTGGCTCGGGTCTTCGCTGCCACAGCCCAGCTGCGGCGCTGAGTCGGCGGAGTCAGCGTCTCTTCCGGATCGGAGTCCTGAGCAGCGGTATAGAAAAAAAAAAAATCGATAAATTAAGAGGGACGGACACCAAGGAAGACGTTGAGGGTGCGAAACAGACAAAAGGAAGCAGGAGCGACTGCAGAATGACAGGCTCGCTGGTCACGTGACTGTGGGCACGTGAACAGCGGTGGCGGAAGCCGAGACGGTCCAAAAGATGCGGAGGAGGGGCGCGTTTCCTAAAGGATTGGTGGTTTTCTGAGGGCTGAGCACGTTGATCTCGGCGGAGACCTGGAGCTGGGAAGTAAGAAGAGAAGCCAAATTCTTTTATCTGTATACCTTTGAAAAGTTTGATTTAATGTTGTTATTTAAATTAAATGTTATTGTTAGGTGTCGTCTAGTCAAATACAACTCATAACAACAAACCTAGGAACAGCAAATCTATACCTTGCCCTCTCCTGTGACATCCTCATCATGTCTGATATACTTGAACCCATTGTTACAGTCACTGTGTGAATGCATTTCGCTGAGGGTCTTCCTCTCTTTCGTTGACCCTTTAGTTTAGACTTAACAAGTAAATAATCAGGTGCTTGTATTTTGATTTTTAAAAATGAGACCAATGCCAAGAAGTTGATCCTCAAAGTCAAAGGAGTTCTCTTGATTTGGGTTGCACATTTAGCAGATATTGTATGTAATATCGGGACGTATTTCTGCTAAAAAAAAAAATTTGTGGTGGTTTATCTGAAAGTCAGATTTAAAGGTGTCCTTCACTGATCTGGTAACACGATTTTGGTAACAGGTTTTCTGATTCTCCACTTTACCTCAGCGGCCCTCATTCTCCTTAACTAATAATGAAAACTGCTGTCTTCTTCGTTAGAATTAAACGGCCTCTGAACACCGTTGAGGGTCAGCTATGGATCTGTTCCAACTCAATACACAAAAATGTGTTGCATCTAAAGGTCATATTATGTCTATGTGGCATGCTTTTGTTTAAAAGCACTGAAAGGGATTTCTACTTAATACTCTTCTATTCAAAATATTAAAAGTTTTTAACCTGTCAAAATCAATATTATATATTGATTATAAATAAGCAGTAAAGTTTTTGTTGTATTTCTTTCCTATTGCTGCTATAAGAAGTTAGTAAAAGATGTTGTTGTTGTTGATTGCCTTTCGAGTCGAAGATGACTCATAGCAACCCCATGAACAAAAGGCCTGAAGCCCCTCTACAACTATCGACATTTATCAAAGTTCTTAGAATTTCCAGAGGCATGTTATTTAGAAAGTGGATGTCACTCCTGCCTTATTTATTCTACCGTTTTCCTTTTAAAAAATTA
Organism: Elephantulus edwardii; assembly: GCF_000299155.1. Taxonomy (NCBI): domain Eukaryota; kingdom Metazoa; phylum Chordata; class Mammalia; order Macroscelidea; family Macroscelididae; genus Elephantulus; species Elephantulus edwardii. The sequence goes on from NW_006400037.1 coordinate 1,454,218, forward strand.
ATTCTTTGACTTGCATCTATTTCTGTGTTAAACTCTAGCGTAAATGAATGATTTCATGACCATGAGCAAAATAAGCCACTGAAAACAAACCTTTAAGTCATGGTCCTACTCCTTTTAACTAAATAAAAAATTTAAACTTGAATATTTCAGAGGTTTGGGAAGCTGTTAAGGTACCAAATGTCCAAGGGTGTTTCAGACTATGTGAGACTTTCAGAACTCTCAAAGGGACTAGAAAACACACACACACACACACACACACACACACACACAACACACACATTTCTTAATCTTGACATATCAGCAGTGCTCCTATGGAGCATGACCAATTGGTCATTGCAAATGCAAAGGCAGACTTTGGGCTGTGATCAGGCTATGGCAAGACTTACTCTTGCAAGTAGGGCCTGGTGTGGTAGCTAATGCAAAGGCATTGGCAGAAACTGCAGTATATTTCTTAAAGTGATAACCCTGCACACATCATAACCACTTACCTATCTTTCAGGACTGTCTTGGCATGTTAAGTAAGCATACTCCACAAACAAGATTTACACTTTGCAGAGAGATTAGCATGAATATGCAATAAAAAAGTGTACAAGAATTTTCATGTCGGTATTTTTTATAACAGCAAAATAGAAAAGAATACAAATTTTTATTGTTGTTGTTGTTATGTGCCATCAAATCGCTTGTGACTCATAGTGGCCCTATGTACAAGAGCCCTAAACACCATTCTATCCTGTGCCAACCTTGCCATCTCAAACACACTCATCCCCACCACTCCATTCACAGAATCAATCCATCACATTGAGCGTCTTTGTCTCCTGCACCATCCCTCTACTCTCCCAAACATGATGTCCCTCTCCAAGGATGAGTCCCTCCTTGCAACATGCCCAAAGTATGTCAGACAAAACCTCAGAATCCTTGACTCCAAGGACCATTCTGGCTTCACCCTCTCCAGAACAAACCTGTTTGTTCTCCTCACAGTCCGTGGTATATTCAACACTCTTCTCCTCTTCTCCAGCACCACAGCTCAAAGGCATCAATTCTCTTTCTGTCATCCCTATTCACTGTTCATCACTCCGATGCATAGCACATAATTGCAAAGACTATAGCCCGGATCAGGAGCACCTTAGTCTCCAGCCTGACATAAGAACTCTTCAGTACTCTTGAGAGGTCCCTCACAGTTGACTTTCCCAATTCAATTCGTCTCCTGATTTCCTGGCTGCTGTTACCAAGAGTGTTGACTGTGGAACCAAGTAAACCAAAACTGTTATCTCAATCCCTTCATCCATACTGATGCTGCCATTGGCCCAGTGGTGAGAATATTTGCTTGATGTTGAGCTTCAATCCATATTGAAGGCTGCAGTCCTTGACCTTCTGCAGCAAGTGCTTCAGGTCCTCAGTTTCAGCAAGCAGGGTTGTGTCATCCACATAACGCAGGTTGTTGATGATTCTTCCACAAATCCTAATGCCACATTCCGCCTCGTACAGCCCAGCATCTCGGATGATCTGGTCTGCATACAGATTGAAAAGGTATGGAGACAAAATACATCCCTGATGGACCCCTTTCTTGATTTTGAACCATGTAGTGTCTCCTTGCTCTGTTCTGAAAACTACCTCTTAGTCCAAGTATAGGTTTCGCATTAGCACAATCAAATGTTCTGGGATACCCATTCTTCACAGAGTCAGCCATAGTTTGTTGTGATCCACACAGTCAAAAGTCTTTGCAGTCAGTGAAGCACAGATAGACATTCTTCTAATGTTTTTATTATTAAGAGAGTAAAAAGATCAACATGAGCACCACCATATCTGACTGACCTCCACTAACCCCACAGAAACTATGAAAGTTATATAAGTGTTCAGGTCTTTCAATCACAGAGTCGCTATGAGTTGTCTATGACTCAGTGGCACATAACAACAACATAGAGAGAGCTCTGTTGGCCTAGTGGATAGAAAGTTATGCTACCAAGCCAAAGGTGGGTGGTTTTATTCCTCAGGTCTGGTTTTGATTGGTTTTGATCAAACATTCTTCTAAGTGGTATAGCACTGGTCTGTCCATTTGCTGTACAGAAGTAGCTTATGGTTGCTGTGATGCTAAACACTATAACACTGATGTGTCAAATTTGTTAATAGTTACCCATGGTGGACAGAATTTGGTGGAGCTCCCCGATTAAAACAAGTTTGGAAGCAGAAGTGGCATCCACTTCCTAAATAGCTTGCCTCCAAAATAGCTTACCTCCAGAAACTCTATGAACTTGGAGAAATGCTAGAAGTTATACAAGTGTTCAGGTCTTTCGTTAATATGGTTGCTATGAGTCATCTATGACTCGACAGCACTTAACAACAATTCCACAAAGGGGAACAGTCCCCATCAACAGCATCCATAACACAAAACCAATTCTCATGAAGTTAGGCATGTTCTCCGTGTTACCACACCTCTTTCTACTTAATTCATATTGGTAACAAGATACAATCACTCAAGACAGCTGCAGACATGTGCTTGCAAGCACCTTGGCCTTGTGCCTCAGAACTTTAGTCCAATGTTACAGAGCTATCAGTCCTGCCAATTATGGTTCTCTGAACTCAACCTCCACCCCCCACCCCCACCCAGTCCTCCAACAGACTTAAGCAAAGGCTTTTAGTTCTGATTCCATGGGGTAGCAGTCCCAAGTTCAGCTCCATCTCATGTCAGGTCTATGGTTCTTTGCTGCATCTGCTGCTGCTCTCCTGCAGGTCTAGCTGGTGCAAGAATCTTGGCCACAAAGAGTGTCCACTGAATGCCTGCTGCTTCTATACTAGTGGTGAGATTCTCAAAATTTTCCACTGAATCTGCAACACTAACCAATCCCCTTGAGGATAGTCACATATTCCAGCCCATCCACATGACAAAGGCAAAGCAAATGGCTAGGAAAGCCCTTTTGAACAATAAACCTTTAACATCACAAATGGAAAAAATTATACAATGTAAAATACTAAAGTATTATACAATGTTATTGTTTTTGTTGTATACCATTGAGTTGAAACCCACTCATAACTGATCCACCAGTGAGATTTCAGAAGTTAATTGCACAGGAGGATTGCCTATCTTTCTCCGGCTCATGGATTTAAATATATGCCATTGGGTTAGCCTTATAACTCTTTACCATTAAACAAACTGGAGCACCTTAAAGTATTATATAACTATTTTAAACTAATTATAAATAGATATTTTAATTGTAACAAAGAAAGGTATTTTTCATACTACATTAATGATAGTTCTCGTCCTTGTTAAATTGATGTCTTAGTTATGCAGTGATACTATAACAGAAGTACAATTTTATGGCTTTCATAAAGAGAACTTTATTCTCAGACTGCTCAGGAGACTAAAAAAGCCAAATTCAGGATATTGGCTCTAGGAAAAGCAAGGCTTTCCCTTTATGTTAGTTCTGAAGAAAGATTCTTGTCTTAGCATCTCTTGGCTCAGTGTTCCATATCTCCATTTGTCTAGGCCTTCCTTCTGTCAAAGAGCCTCCTAGCACAGAGACCTTGATCCAGAAAACACACAGCAATTATTTCTTCATGGTACTAAGCCACATCTCCCCCACTTCCACCCCCTGCTTCTCTACTTGCTTTCTCTCCTCTTTTCTTTCTTGTGAGATAAAAGATGTTACCTTACAGGTCATATCCAAGGTAAACGGTCCTTTCATCAAAACAGGACTTTGATGGGATTAAGGATGTTGCATTCCCCCTTAATCCTTTGATAATTATATGGCTTGCTGGGTCATGAGAGACCACTGCAGAACATCCACATTGCATGTTTATATATAGGTATTCTAATCCAGGCCAAAATTAATTGTTATGCTTCAGAGTTGGACAATGACTAAGGGTAATAGAAAAAGAATCCATATCTTCATATTGTGATGCTGGAGAAGAGTATTGAACATAACACGGATGGACAAGAAAACAAATAGGTCTGTCTTGAAGAAGATGAAACCAAGTTTCTCCTTGATGCTAAGATTGTGAAGCTCATTCTCACCTACTTTGGGCACATGGCCAGGAGAGACCGGTCCTTGGAGAAGATCACCATGCCCAGAAGGATGAAGGGACAGCACAGGATAGGAAGACCCTGGATGAGATGGATTGATACAGTAACTGGGACAATGGGGGTTAGGGTGTTGGAATTAGTGAGACTGGCTCAGGACAGGGCAGGGTTCAGAGCTGCTGTACATAGGGTCACTATGGGTCACAGGTGACTTGACTTGCTAGCCACAATTCTGTGGCTACATAATTCAGTTCATGGCAAATGGGTATACATCCTTCAAAGATTCAATAACGACACAAATTTTTTTAATAACAAAGATTTTATTAACAATCAGTTGTGGGCTGGTAAGTCTCATTTTATTAATAGACATGTGTAAACTATTTGATTTTTTTTAAATTTAAGTAACAATCAGTTGTGGGCTAAGAGCCTCTTGTTTAAACAAATTATGTATGTGGGCCTTTGTAATGAAAAGTTGGTTGAACTTTTAAACAGCCTGAGGTCCTTGGACCTAGTGTGAAGACTGATTTGTTATTAGAGGAACAAACTAAATTGTTAGTTTATTGTATTTAGGGAGGACATTTCTCTAAGTAGTACAGTACTTGTCTGTTAGTTTCTTGTACTAAGATAACTTGTGAGTTGCTGAGATACTGAAACTCAAATGCCACAAGGATTACCCATGTTGGATAGGTTTTAGTAGAACTCCTGGATTAAGACAGAGTAGTAAGTAGGATTGGCCATCGATTTCTTAAATAACAGGCCTCTGAAAACTGTATGAACAGTAGAGGATCATGGATAATTATAGAAAGCCCAGATTGGAAGTCAGTCAAAATGAGGAAAAATAGTAGCAAACATCCTTTAATAATTGGAACATGAAATGTATGTAACTTGAGTGCTGAAAAATTTTTTAAAAATATGAAAAACTAAATAGAGTGCATGAACATTGACATTTTAGGCATTAGTAAGATAAGATGGACTAATCCAGAGTCTCTGTAAATCTTCATTTAAATTAATAATAAAAAAATTTAAAAAAACAAGATACGATGAACTAGCTTTGACCACTTTGCGTCAGACAATCACATTGTTCACTATGCTGAGAATTAAAAACAGAAGAATGGTGTTGCATTCATAGTCAAAAAGTCAATTTCAATTTTGTGATTGATAGAATATTATCCCTATGCATACAAGGAAGACTTGTTAATACAACTATTAATTAAATATTCATTTCTACATTAAGAGAAAAAATGGAGTAATTTTACAAAATCTTGTAGTATGAAACTGACTGAATATGCAGCCAAGATGTATTAATGATAATTTGTGACCAGAATGCAAAAGGTGGAAACAATGAAGAAGGAATTGATGTTGTTTTAGTTCGGTGTCATCAAGTCAGCTATGACTCATAGTGACCCTATGCACAATAGCTCTGAATCCTGCTCTATCCTGAGCTAATCTTACACACCTACCTTTATAATCCCAATTATTGTGTCAATCTGTCTCATCTTTCTTTCTTCTGCTCTCTCTCCACCCTTCCAAGCATGATATTCTTCTCCAAAGACTGGTTCCCCCTGACCGCATGCCCCAAAGTATGTCAGAGTCTCAAAATTTTTCCCTCCGAGGAACAGCTTGGTTTCACCCTCTTCAGGACAGATCTGTTAGTTTTGTTGGCAGTCCATGATATGTTCAAGAGTCTTCATCTGTCATCCTTAGTCATTGTCCAGCTCTCTGATGCATAAGCAAGTAATTGTAAAGACCATAGCCTGGCTCAGGCAGACGTTAGTCTCCACACAGACATCCTTGCTCTTAAAACTTCTGGAGTTCTTGACAGCAGATTTTCCTAATGTAATTTATCTTTTGATTTCTTGACTTCTGGTACAAAGGATGTTGTCTGTGGAACCAAGCAAGCTGAAATCTCAATTTCTTCTCCATCTGCCATGGTGTTTTCAGTGGGCCCAGTGCTGAGAGTCTTTGTTTTCTTTATGTTGAGCTTCAATCCATATTGCAAACTATAGTCTTTGACCCTCTGCAGCAAATGTTTCAGGCTTTCCTCCAGTTGTTAATGCACGTTGTTGATGAGTCTTCCTTGAATTCTGATGCCACATTCCTCCTTATAAAGTCTAGCCTGCTGAATGATCTGTTCTGCATATAGATTGAGAAGGTATGGGGACAGGACACATTCCTGATGCACTCCTTTTCTGAGTTCTTTTTTTGAACCATGCAGTGTTTTCTTGCTCTGTTCTGACTACTGCCTCCTGGTCCAAGTATAGATTTCACATGAGCATAATCAGTTGTTCTGGGATTCCCATTCTTCTTAAATTAGCCACAATTTGTTACGACCCACACAGTCAAATGCCTTTGCATAGTCAATGAAACACAAATAATATTCCTCTTGCTACAATCAAGGATGCTTTAGGCAGAATGTTAAATGATCCGGGAGGTATCAAAAGAAGATGGAAGGAATATATTGAGTCATTGTATCGAAAGGAATTGGCAGATACAGAAGAGTTTAACGAAATAGCATTTGAGCCAGAGCCTATGGTGATGAAGGAAGAAGTTCAAGCTGCTTTGAAGGAAATAGCAAAAAA
>NW_006400037.1:1462156-1473021 GCF_000299155.1 Elephantulus edwardii
GGAGGGGAAGACCCTCTATGAGGTGGATTGATTCAGTGACTGGGGTAATCGGGATGGGTGTGTCAGAGGCAATGAGATTGGCACAGGATAGAGCGCGTTTTAGGGCCGTTGTACATAGGGTCGCTGTGAGTCGCAAAGACTCGACGGACATAACAACAATAACAACAACTCTGTTTTCAGCCATGATCCCTCGATATTGCCAATGGTGTCGCTAATGCCATGGCCTCTTCTAAACCCAGCTTGTATTTCTTGTAGTGCTCTTTCTATGTAGTTAGAAAATTGATGATAGAAATAAGGCTGGAAATAGAATGATCAAATTTTGTATTTTCAATGACTTGTTTACTGCAAATATCATTTAAAAAAACACAAATATGAGTCTCATGATGAGCTGCATAGGAATCAGATGGACTACATGTGTGGAAAGAATCATTAGAGCTGAATATTAGCAGTCAAAACTAAGCCAGCATTGATCTTGTGGGTCTTATAATCAATTATTCATGTGAAAATTCAAATTGAGGCTAAGAAAATTAAAACAAGTCCATGGGAACCAAAATATGATCTTGAATCTATTCCATCCAAATTTCAAAATCATCTGAAGAATAGGTTTAAAGCACATCAATGATTGAAGACCAGATGAGGCATGGAATGATATCAAGGATATCATTCATGAAGATAGCAAAAGGTCGGTACAAAGGCAGAGAAGAAAGAAAAACTCAAAATGGATGGCAGAAAAGACTCTGAAAATTGCATCACAACGTAGAGAAGCCAAACAAAGGGAAAACATACTAAAGTAAAAGTTCAAAAGCCAGCTCAAGAAGACAAAACAAAGTATTATAATGGAAAACAAAGTATTATAATGTGCAGAGAGGTGGAACTGGAGTATAAAAGGGAAGAATTCACTCTGCATTTCTCAAGCTAAGAGAACCAAAAAACAAATTTAAGCCTCGAATTACAATATTGAAAGATGCTATAAACAACATATTTAAAGACTCAAGAAACATCAAAAGAAGATGGAAGAAATACACAAGGTCATTGGAAAAAAAAACAAAACAACAAATCACCTGACACTGAAAAATGTCAGGAAGTAACATATGAGCAGGAGCCAATGGTGATGAAGGAGTAAGTTGAAGCTGCATTGAAGGCACTGGCAAAAAATAAGGCCTCAGGAATCAGTGGAATACCAACTGACTTGTTTCAATTAAGAAATGCAGCCCTGGATGCCCTCACTAGTTTATGATAGAAAATTTGTCTGACCAGTGGATTAAAAGAGGTCTGTATTTGTTCACATTCCTAAGAAAAGTGATCCAACAGAATGTGGAAACTATCAAACAATATCATTACTAACACATGTGAGCAAAATACTTCTGAAGATCATTAAAAACGGCTACAGTAAGACATGGACAGGGAATTACTTGAAGTTCATTCAGGATTTAGAAGAGCCCATGGCACCAGGGATATCATTGCTGATGTCAGATGGATCTTGGCTAAAAGTAGAGAACACCAGAGTAATTTGATGATATAAATGACTTACTTCGGACATGTAGTGAGGAGAGACCGGTCCTTGGAGAGGGACATCATGCTTGGGAGGGTAGAGGGACGGCACAGGAGAGGAAGGCCCTCTATGAGGTGGATTGATTCAGTGACTGGGATAATTGGGATGGGAGTGTCAGAAACAGTGCGATTGGCACAGGACAGAGCGGAGTTTAGGGCTGTTGTACATAGGGTCGCTATGAGTCGCAGGCGACTCGACGGCACATAACAACAACAACAACAACAAATGATGAAAAGTTATGGCTAAATTGAAAAGAATGGGAATCCCAGAGCACTTAATTGTGCTCATGTGAAACCTGTACCTAGACCAAGAGACAGTTGTGAGAACAGAATAAGGGAATACTGAGTGGTTTAAAATTAAGAATGGAGTGTGTCAGGGTTGTATTCTCTCTCCATACCTATTCAATATGTACACTGAGAAAATTACTCAGTAATCTGGACTCTATGAAGAGAAGAGTTACATCAGGATTGGAGGAAGACTCATTAATAACCTGCATGATACAGATGACAAAACTTTGCTTGGTGAAAAGTGAAGATGACTTGAAGCACTAATTGCAGAAGATCAAAAAATATAGCCTTCAATATGAATTGCATCTCAACATTAAGAAAAAAAATGTTAGCACTGAACCAATGATAGATGGAGAAGAGATTGAAACTGTCAACAATTTAATCTTACTTGGATCCACAATCAACTCTTTTGGCACCAACAGTCAGGAAATCAAGAATATTTGCAGTTAGTGATAACTCCAAATTATTGAGGAATAAAGATGTCAATTTGAAAAATAAGGTGTATGGAATACAAGCCATGGCCTTTCTAATCACTTGCTATACAGCTAAGAGCTGGACAGTGAATGAGGAAGACAGACATAGAATTGATGCCTTTGAGCTGTGGTGTTGGAGAAGAACACTGAATATCCTATAGACTTCCAAAAGAATAAACCAATATGTCTTGGAGAGGGTGCAGCCAGAGTGCTATTTGAAGACAAAGATTATAAAGCTTCACCTCACATGCTTCGGGCATGATGCTAGAGGGACTATTCCTTGGAGACAGATATGATGCTCAGAAAGACAGAGGATTGACAAAAGAGAGAAAGACCTTTAACCATATGGATTGACATGGTGACTGCCACAATAAGTTATAGTGTGTCAGGAAATGTGAGGATGGCACAGGATAGGAAAGGGTTCAGACCTGTTGTTCATAGTATCACTATGGGTTATACTCAACAGCACTTAAAAACAACAGCAACATTGATAGGTTTATTTTCACCTCTTACTTTAACCACTTATATATAATCACATGAGTTTTAATCAGAATCTATTATTTCAGTTTACTGAAAATTTGAGACAAAATTCACTGAGAAAACCATCTGGGCCTGATATTTTCTTTGTGGGAAAGGTTTCTTTTTCTAGCAATTTCTATTTATTTAGTAGATAGAAATCTATGCAAGTTATGGGGAACTCTGGTGCCCTACTGATAAAAATTTTACAACCAACTCAAAGACCACAGTTTGCATCCACCAGCTGTTCCATTGGAGAAAGATGGGCAGTCTCCTCCAGTGCTATTTACAGCCACAGAAAACCCCCTGGAAGGTCAGCTATGAGTTGGTCCTGACTTGACAATACATAATAGCAGTCATGTTATCTGTTACGTGTATTTTAATAGATTATGTCTTTAAAGAATTTCTTGATCTCATCCAAGGTAATTTATTACCATAGAGTTGTTTGTAATCCTCTATTTTAAAAAAGCTAAAAAAAAAAGCTGTAAATTTCTGCTGATAGTATCTCTTTCATTTTCATTTATGACATTGCTCATTGGTAATGTCTGCTCTCCTCTCCTCTTCTCTCTTCTCCTCTCCTCTCCCCTTCTCTCCTCTTTTTTATTCTATTTATCATTCCTATTCTCACTTATATGGCCATGCTGTTGTTATAATCTGTCAACTATGACTCACAGCTACTCTTTGAAATACAGATCTGAACCTTACCATATCATGACCGTCCACACAATGTTTGGTATACATTCAAATCCATTGTTAAAGTCATTATGCAAGCCCATCTTGTTGAGGGTCTTGCTTTCTCTAACTTCCACTTACCCCAGCATGATATCTTTTGCCAAGGAGTGGCTCCTGATGACAAGATTGTTGTTGTTGTTTTGTTGTTTTTAGGTACCATCTCGTCGAGTACAACTCATAAAGACCCTATGAAAAGCAGATCTGAACCCCATCCTATCCTTCATGACACATTAGGGACCATTGTGGCAGTTACCCCATCAATCCACCTGGTTGAGGATCTTCCTCTTCTTCACTGACCCTCTACCCTTCCAAACATCATGTCTTTCTCCAAGAAATAAGCCCTCCTAGCAACATGTCTGAAAGTATATGAGGTGAACCCTCATCATCCATGCCTCCAAAGAGTATGCCAGCTAAATGCTCTCCAAGACATATTAATTTTTTTTATTTGACAGTCCATGGAATTTTCAGTGTGTTTTTCCAATACTACAACTCAAAGGCATCACTTTTTCTTCTGTCATCCCTATTCATTGTCCAGCTCTCAGATGCATAGCAAGGGATTGGAAAAACCATGGACTGAATCAGATCCATCTTAGTCCTCAGACTAACATCATTACTCCTTAATAATTTTCAAAAGTCCCTAACTGCAGACTTTCCCAGGGCAATACATCTCCCAGAAATAGACCCAGCTATCTGTGGTCAACTGATATTGTTTTTGTTGTTATTAAATGCTGCCAAGTCTTAGGTGACTCATAGAGACCCTAAGAATGAAAGACCTGAACAGTTGTATAACTTTCTTTGTTTCTCCAAGTTCATAGGGTTTCCAGAGGCAAGCTGTTTCAGAAGTAGATGCCAATTCTGCTTCCAAACTTGTTTTAATTGGGGAGCTCCTCTGGAAACCTGATGAACTTGGAGAAATGAAGAAAGTTATTCAAGTGTTCAGGTCTTTCATTCATATGGTCACTATGAGTCACCTATGACTCGATGGCATTTAACAACAACAACAACATAGAGCTCACTTGGCCTAATGGACAGAAAGTGATGCTACCAAGCCAAAGGTGGGTGATTTTAATCTGCAACCCTCGGGCCTGCTTTTAATTGTTTTTAGTCAAACATTCTTCTAGGTAGTATAGTACTGGTCTGTCAATTTGCAGTACAAAGGTAACGTGTGGTTGCTATGACGCTGAACACTGTGACCCTGATGAGCCAAATACAATATTGGTTACCCACGGTAACTGATATTAGACAAGGAAATAAAACCTATCAAATGGGAAAATGACAACCTCTTCAATAAATGATGCTGGTGAAATGGGATTTCTACCTGCAGAAAATTGAAACAGGATCTACATCTCACACCATACACAAAAATCAACTTTAGGTGGATCAGTGACCCAGGAAGTAAAGCTCAATACATAAAGTTCCTAAGAGACAAACTGGGAAGAAGCTTAGAAGGCCTAGTCTATGGTGTAAAGTCTATGGTGACAAATGCAGCCAAAAATGCAAAACTAGGAGAGGATAAAATTGTTGGATAAGATCTTCTAAAGATTAAATCTCTGTGCTCATCAAAAACTTTTTCCAACAGGGTGAAAAGAAAACCTGCCAACAGGAAAACACATTTGCCAATACCATCTCACACAAGGGTCCCATAACAAAAGTTTACAGAATACTGCTTGGCCTCCAGAAGAAAAAGACTGAATCCAGTTACAAAATGGGCAAAAGACATGGAAAGACTTTTCACAGAGGAAGACATTCAGTGGCTGACAGACATATAAAGACATGCTCAGAATCACTGGCAATAAGAAAAAGTGAAAAAAAAAACCAAACACCACAATGAGATATCAATTAGTCAGGTAGCCATCAATAAATGTTGGAGAGGATAAGAGAGGTGGGAACTCTCATGTACTGTTTGTGGGATTATAAAATGTTAAAACTATTCTGGAAGGCAGTATGACATTTCCTCAAAAAGCTGAACATAGAAACTCTGTATGATCCTGCTCTTGACTATTAGGAATATACACCAAAGAAACTAAATCTGAGACACAAACTGAGATTTGTACACCAATGTTCATATCAGCATTATTCACCATCACAGGAGCATGTAAACAACCCAAATGTCCAACCACAGCTGAATTAATTGAGAAATGTGGTATATTCTTATGATGGAATACTTTTCAGCACTCAAGAGCAACAATTTCCAAAAATGCTACATACTTTGGGAGAGACTGGAGAGCATTATGTTGAGTGAACTAGTGAACTAACTCAAAATACTTCATCAGACGAAAGGAAGAGAGAGAGAGAGAAAAGAAGGAAGGAAGGAAAAAAACTCATATAAGGACAAATACTACAACAGACAATTATTGTAAAAAAAAAAAAAGAAAGATAACTAGTAAATTGTATATAGGAACCCAAGGGGAAAGAAAAGGTGGAAGGGAGGGGTGAGGATGGGTAGGGCAAAATCACAGGATTGCACAGTTTTGTGAGTGGATGGATGAAGTGAAGGAAATGGGAAGAATCCTCATGAAAAGACAGGATAATGATAGGCAAGGTCCAACAGTGATTAATTTTATAAAACATAATGTATAAGGATAATTGTATGAAACACAATATGAATGAAGAATAAGGTGAAACAGTGTATATAAATTTTGTAAGCAAACCAATATAAAATTTCAAAATAGGAAGAAGATGGAAGGAGTAAACAGAGTCACTGTACCAAAAAGCATTGGCTGACACAAAAGAATTTCATGAAACAGCATATGATTAAGAGGCAATGGTGATGAAGGACGGAGTTCAAGCTGCTCTGAAGGAATTGGCAAAAACAAGTCCCCAGGAATTGATGAAATATCAATTGACATATTTCAACAGATAGATGCTACCCTGTACATGCTCTCCATGTTGTGCCAAGAAGTCTGAGGACAACTAACTGTCCAAGTGACAAAGATTTCCATATTTTTTCCCATTCCAAAAAAAGGGTGACCCAACAGGGCATGGAAATTATTGAAAAATATCACTGATGTCACATGCAAGCAAAATCCTGCTGAAGATGATCCAAAAACAACTGGAACAGTACATTGACAGAGAACTATCAGAAATATATAGGGTGTAGAAGAGGCCATGGCACCAGAGACATTATTGCCAACGTTAGATGGATCTTGGCTGAAAGCAGAGTAACAGAGGAATGTCTGTCTATGTTTCATTGACTTTGCAAAGGCATTTGACTGTGTGGATCACAACAAATTGTGGCTAACCTTGAGGAAAATGGGAATCCCAGAACACTTGATTGTGCTTGTACAAAACCTATACTTCAACCAGGAAGCAGTCCTCTGAACAGAGCAAGGAAACACTGAATGATTCAAAATCAGGAAAGGAGTGCATCAGAGATGCATCCTGTCTTCATACATTTTCCATCTGTATGCAAAACAGATCATTCAGAAGGCTGGACTTTATGAGGAAGAATGTGTCATCAGGATTGGAGGAAGACTCGTTAACAATCTGCGTTACACAGATGGCACAACCTTGCTCACAGAAACAGGAAAATCTGAAGTGTTTACTACAGAAGATCAAGGACTGCAATCTTCATTATGAATTAAATCTCAACATCAAAGAGATAAAGATTCTCACCACTGGGCCAATTGGCAGCACCATGATAGATGGTGAAGGGAGTGAGGTTGTTAATAAATTCAACTTGCTCGGCTCCACAATGACCATTCTTTGCACTAGTAGTCAATAAATAAAAAAATTATTTGCTCTGGGGAAGACTGCTGTCAGGGACCACTGTGCTGAAAAACAACAATGTCAGTCTGGAGACAAAGGTATATGCCTGATTAAGGCTATAGACTGCCAAGAGAACAAACAGGTTTACCCTGGAGGGAGTAAAATCAGGCTGCTCCTAGAGGCAGGGATTTTGAAGATCCGTCTCACGTACTTTGGGTGTGTGGCCAGGAGGACCAGTCCCTGGAGAAAGATATCATGCTTCAAAGGGTGGAGGGACAGTGCAGGAAAGAAAAACCCCAGATGAGATGGATTGGTACAGTAATAGGGATAACAGCAGCAGGATGTCAGAGAAAGTGAGATTCGCTCAGGATACAGCAGAATTCAAAGCCATTGTACATGGAGGCACTATGAATTGCAGGTGACTGGATGACACATAACAACAACATACAAAAAAAACTTGATAATATGACTATTATTCAAATATACATTCCTACTATTAAAGTCAAAAGGAGGAAATTGAACATTTTTATCAAAGCTTGAAGTCTAAAATAGACCAAACATGCAATCAAGATGCATTAATGATAATTGATGACTGGAATGCAAAAAGTTGGAAACAATGAAGAAGGAATGATAGTTGAAAAGTATGAAATTGGTTACAGAAACAAGACTGGAAATTGAGTTATCTAATTTGGTATGTTCAATGATTTATTAATCACAAATACCTTTAAAAATAAAAACATACCAATAGTGACTTTACACGTGGACCTCACTTGATGGGCTGCATAGAAATCAGATTTATTACGTCTGCCAAAGAAATCATTGGAGAAGCTCAAAATCATCAGTAAAAACCAGGCCAGGGGTGGACTGGGACAGACCATCAATTACTTATGTGCAAGTTCAAATTGAAACTGAAGAAAATTAAGCCAAGTCCACAAAAACCAAAAATATTATCTTCAGTCTATTCCACTTGACATTAAACATCTTTTTTTTAATTTAGGTTGTTTATTTTTCATTTCAATGAACATCTACAGAGATTTTGGGATTCCATTCATTCATTGTTGCACCCTTCTCCCCATAAACATCATTTTATAAGCACCTAACACCAATGGTTGAAAGATCAGATGAGTTGTGGGATGACATCAAGAATTATCATATAGGAAGGATGAAAAATAATGAAATAGAAAAGTTGCACTAGAGTGTGGCAGCTCAGGAAGCAAAAGCAAAGTATGATAATGAAATGTGCAAAGAGCTGAAATAGAAGAATAAGAAGAGCTCACTCAGCATTTCTCAGGCTGAGAGAACTGAAAAACAAATTTAAGTCCAAAGTCACAACATTGAAGGATGCTATGACAAATATGTCAAATGATCCAGAAGGCATCAAAAGAAGATCCAAGGAATATACAGAGTCACTGCACAAAAAAGAATTGACTGACACTAAAAAATTTCAGGTTGTGCCATACAAACAAGATTTACAGAAAGCACTGGCAAAAAATAATAAGGCTCTAGGAATCGATAGACTAACAGTCGACATGTTCAACTAACAGATGCAGCCATGGATGCACTCACCAGTCTATGCCAGGAAATTTGGAGGACAGCTGTTTGGTCAACTGACTGAAAAGAGATCAATATTTATTCCCATTCTCAAGAAAGGTGATCCAACAGAATGTGGAAATTAGAGAACAATACCATTAGTATAACATGAAAGCAAAATACTGCTGAATATCATTTTAAAATTACAGAACAGTACCTAGATAGAGAGCTGCCAGAAATTCAAGTAGGATTTAGAGGAGGCCGTTACAGACATCAGTGAATAAGGAACTGGAGAAGACTTGATGAATACCTTTAAATTGTCTTGTGGGATAACAGTATTGAACGACAAAAGAACAAACCTGTGTTGGAAGAAGTGCAACCAGACTGCTCCTTAGAGACAAAGAAGGTGAAACTTCATTTCACACACTTTGAACATGTTGCTAGGAAGGGCAAGACCTTGGGAAAAAAATTTTATCAAGCTGGGAAAGTTGGAGAATCTGCAAAAGAGAAGATGATCATCAATGAGATTGATTGACACAGTGACTGCAACAGTGAGCATGCAGAGATCATGAAGATGGTTCAGGAGAGGCCAGGGTTCATATCACATGATTGCTATGCATCGTAGTCAACTAGATGACACCTAACAACAACAATAGCATATATTCTGTCCTTATACCAGCATCATATTGTTTTTATTATTATAGTTCTATAGTTCCTTTTTAGATTAAGAAATATGACTTTCCTAATTTTATTCTCCTTATTTTTCAGATTTATCTTTCTAGGTAACTTGTGATTCTATAAATATGTTAGGATGAACTAGTCAAATTCCATGAAAAAGCTGTTTGAATTTTATTAGAAATGTCAATAAATATGCAAATCAGTTTGACTCAAGAAGTTTGGTGATTGTTATGGGCTGTCAAGTTGGAACTAACTTATAACTGACTCTCCAGCAGGCTTTTCAGAGAATGTATATTACAATGGAGGGATATTGTCCATCTTTCTCCTGTGAAGCAGCTGGAGGATTTAAACCAACTGCCTTTGGGTTGACAACACAACTCCTTACCACTAGACCACCAGAGCTGCCTATTGTGGTTGTTGTTGTTGTTAGGTGTTTTCAAGTACAATTTATAGCAAACCTGTGAACAACAGATCTAAATTCTATTATATCCTGTGCCGTCCTCACCATTTCTGATACACTTGAGCCCATTGATGCAGTCACCATGTCAATTCATTTTATTGGGGTCTTCCTCTCTTTAGCTGTTAATACCTCTACCTTTCCAAGTGTGATATCATTTTCCAAATAATAGCTTCACCTAGCAATATGTCCAAAGTATGAGAAATGAAGCTTAGCCATCTTTGCCTCCAAAGACCACTCTGGCTGTACTTTTTTCGAAACATACCTATTTGCTCTTTTGGTGACACATGGGATATTCAGTACTCTTCTACAATACCACAGTTCAAAGGCATCAATTCCTCTGCAATTCGTTTTCATTTTCCAGTTTCAAATGTTTAGAAACTGATTTTTTAAAAGATCACTTTTCGACGCTGGCTGAAAATCGCCTGTGACTTCATCCATAGCCACTGGTGAGAGTCAGCGCCCAGAGCCATCAGGGGCTTTAAGCTCGTTGCCCACTGCTGTGGTGTGGACAGCTGGAACTCAGGCCCCAGCAGGCACCTGGCGGGGGAGGGGGGGATCCCAGACTCTACTTCATGCTCTGCTGGAGAAGGAGGGGCAGTCTCCTGTACCAGTCAGATGAAATTTGACGGTACACACACATACACACACACACACACACACACACACACACACACACTTCTTCTTTTTTAAAAAAAGACTACTTCAGCTGTCGTGGCCTTCTGCCCGGGGCGGGCTGCGCTTGGCCCCCAGCTCGGGGCGAACCGTCGCGGCCCTCAGGAGTAAGAAGGCAAGCAGCTGTAACCCAAGACCACCAGTAAGGTGATAAAGCGTCCTCCCTTCCCCCCTTTATATCTACACCCCTGTTCAGCATGAAGAAGCCAGAGAGTCGGCATCCAGTTCCCAATTCAATAAGTCAGTTGGTTTAATTA
>NW_006400037.1:1473236-1486079 GCF_000299155.1 Elephantulus edwardii
CAATAAAAATAATATTAAATAAAAAAAAAAAAGATCATGGACTGAATCAGGTGCACTTTAGTCTTCAAAATGGCATCTTTGCTCTTTAGTATTTCGGAGAGGTCCCTGACAGCAGATTTTCTCAAACCAATGTGTCTCTGGTTCTTTTGACTTCTGCTACCAAGGGTGTTGCTTGTGATCCAAGTAAGATGAAATGATTAACAGTTTGAATCTTTTCTCCATCTATCATGATGCTGCCTGTTGCCTATTAACCCAGTGGTAAGGATCTTTGTTTTCTTGTTGTTGAGATATAATGCATATTGAAGGCTGTATTCTTTGATATTCTGCAGCAAGCACCTTAGAACTTACCCACTTTCAGCAAGCAAGATTGTGTCGTCTGTATTATGTAGGTTATTGATGAGTCTTCCTATGATCCTGATGCCACATTCTTCTTTATAGAGTCTGGCTTCATGGATTATTTGCTCAGCATACAGATTGAACAGCTATGGAGAAAGAATACAACTCTGATGTACATCCTTTCTAATCTTAAACCATACTGTGTTCCCTTGTTAAGAAAACAGCTTCATGATCTAGGTATAAATTTTTTTCTCTATATCATAACTCTTATTTATAGTAAATAATTACTATTATTCACTGTAGTTAATTAAAGCATTATTAATGTGCTTAAGTTACTTCTGTAAAAATAATTTTTGGGATAAACCTATTTTTTAAATTTTATACTGGTTTATATACAAAGTTCATAAAGTTTATATATAGTTTTTCACATCAGATCTTTCCCCTTTCCTTTACCCATCCCTTCCTCCACCCATCAAATTGTGTGACCCTATGATTATTTAGTATGAGTACAATTAAGTGTATGAGATTCCCATGCTTCTCAATGTTAGCCGTATTCTGCTGTGCGCCACACAGTCAAATGCCTTTGCATAGTCAATAGAACACAGACAGACATTCTTCTGGTATTCTCTGTTTTCAGCCAGAATCCATTTGACATCAGCAATGATATTCCTGATTCCACATCTCTTCTAAAGCCAGCTTGAACTTCTAGCAGTTTCCTGCCAATGTACTGTTCCAGTCAGTTTTGGATGATCTTCAGCAATATTTTGCTTGCACATGATATTAATGATATTGTTCAATAATTCCCACATTCTGTTAGATTGCCTTTCATGGGAATGGGAAAAAGATGGATCTTGTCCAGTCTATCAGCCAGACAGCTGTCCACCAAACTTCTTGGCATAGACTGGTGAGCACAGCTAGGGCAACATTATCTTAGTTGAAACATGTCAAATCAGTACCCCATCTATTTCTGGGGCCTTCGTCTTTGGCGATGTGTCTTTAGCACATCTTGAACTTCTTCCTTTGTTACACTTGGCTTTTATTCATAGTGCTCTTACTGAAACATTTCTCAGTAAACAACAGGTGGGGCTCTTACCTTTGTGTACCTTAAAGTCTTCTGGGATATTTGACCAAGTCACTGTCAGAGAAATATGTTTTATGCTTTACCACCATATTGAATTTGCTTACATTTACAAAGCACTATTTAAGTATCAAGTATTAGAGAGCTGGACAATGACTAAGGATGATAGAAGAATTGATGCATTTGAGTAGTATTGGAGATGAGTATTGAACAAACTATGGACTGCAAAGAGAATGAACAAACAAACAGGTTTGTCCTAGTGAGGGTGAAAATAGACTGCAAGAATTCTGGAGCTTAATCTCACACATTTTGGGCCTCTTGCCAGGTGTGACCAGTCCTTGGAGAAGAACATCATGCTTGGAAGAGTGGAAGAACAGTGCAAGAGAGGAAGACCCTGGATGAGATGGATTGACACAATGACTGGGGTAATGGCTGGCTGTGTTGGAGACAATAAAATTGGCCTGAGATAGAGCAGGGTTCAGAGCTTTTGTACATAAAGTTGCTGTGAGTCATAAACAACTCAATGGCACATAATAACAACAATAGTATTAGAAGTTAATTTGGGGTTACATCACTAGGTAACTAGTTTCAATATAAGAAAAATCACCTGATTTTTTAAATTATTGCTTTAATGAATGTTTACAAAACAAATTGTTTTTCATTCAACCACTCATACATTTTATTTAATAATTACAATTAATTGTTAAGTAATTATGTTAATTAATTAAATGTGATCATGCTTTTCTCACTTCCTCCCTGTAGCTCTCATTTCCATCAGTCCTTCTAGTCTACCCCTTCCTGCATCGTAGACTTTACCATTTGGCAAACAATATTCTTTTCACTTCGTATGGTTGGTTATTCTAAGGAATGAGGGCCTCCCTAGTGTTGGTCATCCTATAGACCTATCTACTGTTTATTTGGAAGCTGAGTCAAAAGGGTGAGTACTGCTCCAGGATCCAAAGGTAACTAACGGCCATATTCTCAGGGATTCTACTATTCTCTATCAAACCAGTAAGCTTCACCTTTTGGCATTTTTCAGTTTTGCTTCACATTTTCACTCACTCTATGCAAGATCCTCTACTATGACCCCTTTTAGAGTGGTTGGTGATGGTAGCTAGGCACCATCTGTTTCTTCTGGTCTCCAAGTCGTGAAAGTTGAATTCTGCATCGTCCATTAGTCCTTTTGATGGTAGGAGGAGTTCCAACATAATTGTCTAAGATCAGGATGGCAATAGACAGCTACCTAAATTTAGGATGATAGTAAATAGTTGCCTAAGTTTAGGGCAATAATAAAAATTATAAATAATAAAATAAATAATAATAATAAATCAATAGACTAATAAATATAGTAATATAAATAATAATTAATAAAATAATAAAAATTGCATTATGGATGAGCTGAGACTATTATTCTAGGATCAAAGGGTTTGGGAACAAGTCACCCTGACATAAAAAAAACTGAGGAATTATTTGAAAATTGTACCAACAGCTAGGGTGTCTAGGAAATACCTATCTCAAACTTCAAATACAGGATGTCTGACAACTATCATGAGAAGAGAAGTCATGAAACAACCTTGGACACGTCCATCCCAGACCCTGCCCATGTTTCTTTCCCCTTATGTTCTCCTTTTGACCATCCTCTTTAAAAGCCTGGCTTGTTTCTGAGATGACAGAAAACAGTCTTTAAAGCATTCACAATGCCTCATTTCTCTTGGATCACTGGTATCCAAATAAAGCACATTTAAGATTCAGTTTTCATTCTCTACTCAATTGGCTTGTAGTGACAGGCAGTAGTAGTGGCACTTTCTTTTCCAGCTATGCTTTGGACTAATTGTTTCACTACATATTTTGGGGTTTTTTCCCCTTTTCTTTGTTCTGGAAAGAGCGAGACCAATAGTTGCACCAGACATCTCTGGTTGCCAGCTTTTAAGATAAAACTAATTTTAAAATCTATAAGTAAAAGGTATAAGAATGCTTACAATTAAGTTTAGACTGTTGTTTCTTATTATGTACCGTCGAGATGGAACCAACTCATAGCTAATTCACTGGCAGGTTTTCAAAGATAGCTAATCTCATGGGAGGAGATGCCTATCCTTCTTCCACAGAGCAGCTGCTGGATTCAAACTGCATGCCTTTGGGATTGAAGCACAGCTTCTTGCCAGTAGGCCACCAGAGCAGCAAAACAGAGGCTACTAAGATGATCTTAAAATCTTAAAAATCTGTAAATATTGACTCTCTGCTATTAATTGCATGGTCCAAGACAGTCAAGTACAATTACCCACACATATTATTGATACAGAATTTTGCCAAGTAATATATCCTTTTTTATCATTATGCACCAAGTGAACTCTGTTAGCCTAGTGGTAAGGAGTTGCACTGCAAACCCAAATGTTGGCAGTTCCAATCCACTAGCTGCTCCATGGGAGAAAATCAGGCAATCTCCTCTCATACAATTTACAGGCTCTGTAAAACCCCTGGAGGATCAGCTATGAGTCTTTTCCAACTCAACAGCACATAACAACAATAACATACATCACTTTAATAATTTAACAGATTTAAAATATGAGTGCATTCCTGCCTTTAGGGGGCAATCACAGTATACAGAACAATCAAAGTAAGAGGTTCTACCTCTGCAGTGAAGACTAAAGATCTGTGGATAAGCTACTAAAGCTCTGTGGATAAGCTACTGAGCCACAAACAGATAATCCTTTTGCTTTGACTTTGAAAATTTCCAAGGAGGCTGTCAGCTGACTGAGAGATGCCTGAGCATTATTAACCAAAGAAGATAAAGAAAGTGGATTTTGTCCTGGTGTTTTTATTAAAACATGCCCAGGCTTTTTCAAGACAACCAAGAAAGCATACAGAAATACTATTCCAGGTCATCTATGTGGAGACAACCTTTCTTTAGGGCTGAGGAATACAATTTAAACATCCATCAAATCCCAGATCATGATGAGGACTTCAAAGTTCTTCATAACTTCAAGGTAAGAAACTCCACAATTTATGAACCCTTCTTAAGGAAAAGAGTTTGTTCAAAAAGAACGTAAACAAGCTAAAGTGTCTTTATTTTATTGAAAGCTTAACCTTAAGGGAAAAGGTTTAACTATGATGATAGTTACCTGATATGCCCAGTTTCCTGCAACTTCAACAGCTTCTCATTATCAAGACAAGCCACATTACTCACTGCCTTTTTGTTTTAGGAAATAATGGTTTTAAAAGTAGAAAACATAGATAGGGGTTATAGAGCTATTTATATTAACCCTTGGATGTTTTTATCTAGTAAAGATTTCAACTGATATAATGACGAGAATAATAGTTGTGTGTGAGTGTGAAGACTTCTTGAAAACACTGTCAATAGTTTGATACAAGAAAATAAGAACATTAAAGAGCTTAAGCAGTGTTTAGTGTCTGGGTTATTTCTCCTAAACTCCAAATAATTCCTACAACAGCAGGAGTTTCTAAAATTAAATATATTCTTTTTTCCCAAAGAGTGACAATTTATTGTTCAGCGTAGTGTGTGTCTTTAAGGAAAGTACAGTTTAAACCTCCAAATCCTCTTAGCTATTAATAGAGTCACCTCTTAAAAGCTATTTTGGTGTGCTGTGTATGGTCATGTGTTAATAGCTAACAAATAATCATCGTCAAGAAAAAATGCTGCAAAATTATAACACAGTAACATTTAAAAAATATTTTAAAATCTAAAGTATTTACTTGAAAAGTCTATTTGCCCCTGGAGTGTGTCTCCTATCCTGAATACAGACATTCTTTATTTGCAGGCATTTTATTTCATTCTCTTGATATGCTTCTTATGGTATTATTTTAACTAATTGGCACACCTAAGGAAATGACTTTTTAGAAATCATCTAAAAGCATGGACTTTTGTTGCTTCCTGAATGTTGACTGTTGTCCTCAACCTGGGGACCTGGGGTAGCAGTTTGTCCTGTACCCAAACAAAAATTCAATTCCATTGTCTTTAAGTAGAACTTAATTATAGCTAGTCGTCCAGTGAGTTTTCAGAGTTCTCAGAGTTTTCACATGAGAGGAGACCGCCTATCTTTATCCTGCAGTGTAGCTAATGGACTTAAACCTCTTGCCTTTGATTTGGTGGTGCAACTCCCTACCCACTAGGCCACCAAAGCTCCCTTTGTCTTGTGAAAGATGCTTCAAAGCCTTATTTAAAATATTTGACTTAGGCTTCCTTCATATATCCTTTTCCAGGAGGAGGGGCTGTCCCTTTGGGATGTAACTTTCTAATAAATGTATCTTTTTTTCCCCCTTAAAAAAATGGGTCAAAAAATGGGTCTTCTTGCAGTCCCACAACATCCTAGTGTACAAAGACATCTGAGTATGATGGACTTGATGGGCTTAATCACGTAAAAGAAATAAAGCCTTGGAAACCTGTGTTCTGCACTTGCCCACAGTAACCATTAAGCAGCTTCTCTTTGTGCTTGCTTGCTGGTCTTCCAACATATCAATCTGACTGTAAATTCAAGTGAGCAGTATTAGCCAGGGCCCTAACATGCATGCTCAGTTTGTCTGGTGCACTGTGCTTTCTCACGGTACAGCAAACTGCCATCTTTGTTTGGTGACGTGAATAAAAATGAATTTTCAGCTAATTGCCATTTAGTCTGAACAACTCACAGCTGACCCTCTGAGGTTTCTGAGACTGTAAATCATACATGAGAAGTTGACCATCTTTCTCCCAAGGAGATATTGGTGGATTCAAACCATCAATGAAACATCACTTTTGAGTCAGCAGTGCAACTTCTTATATACAAATGATCTTGTTTCTGACCTTTTGAACGCATGTGAGGTACAAATAACACATGAAATTGCAAATCTCCCTACTATTACCAAGAAGCTTTGGTGGTGATCTGTAACAAGTTGTCATTCTAAATACCAGCAGCTCAAGGTATGCAAGAGAAGGCCAGCACTCTGGAACAAAGATGTGGCAAATTTCCTCCATAAAGACCAGAGTCACCACCACAACAAGATAAAGGTAAACAATCCAATTGAAAAATGTACACAGGATATGAACAGACACTTCACCAAAGAAGACATTCAGATGACCAACAAGCACATGAAGAAATGTTCAAAATCCCTAGCTCTAAGAGAGATGCAAATCAAAACAACTATGAGATATCATCTTATCCCAGTAAGAATAGCAAAATTTAACAGAACAGCAAGCAACAAATGCTGGCGAGGTTGTGGAGAAACCAGAACCCTTATTCACTGTTGGTGGAAGTGTAAAATGGTGCAACCACTCTGGAAGGCGGTATGGTGCGTTCTCAAAAAGTTGCAAATAGAGATAGCATTTGACCCAGCAATTCCACTACTGGGAATATACCCCAAGGAGATCATAACTGCCACCTAAACAGATACATGCACACCCATGTTTATTGCGGCTTTGTTCACAATAGCAAGGAGTTGGAAACAACCTAAGTGCCTATCAACAAACGAATGGATAGAGAAGCTATGGTATATTCACAAAAACGGAATACTACGCTGCATTGAAAAACAAGGAACTCATGCAATATTATCCAAAATGGGTGATCCTGGAGGACATTATTCTGAGTGAAATATCTCAGTCACAAAAGGACAAATACTGCATCATGCCACTGTTACAAAACAGGACTGACATCAGGGTTGAGGGGAGACTGGGATAGATGGGATAGATAATGTATACTGCATTGAAACAGATGAGGGAGAAAGCTGTTTAAAAGGGATGTGTGATTGGATGTGTGTTGTGTATTGTCATGACAGGAGTCGAGAGCGAAGGCTGCATAGTGGAGTGGACCTGGGGGGAGAGATCATAAAACAATGGGGGAGCTTTTCTTTTACTTTTCAAAGAGAAGAGTGTACTGGGGGGGGAAGAGGTGGGCAGAGAGAAAAGTGCAACAATGAATGATTGGAAATCCAAAGTCTCTAAATTTTCATTAAAATTGATTTTAAAAATGATAATAAAAAATGTCCAATCTAAAAAAAAGATAAAAGTAAATTGAGGGGTAGGGAGGAAAATGTGCAAAAAGGAATGAATGGAGATCCAAGTTTTCTGTAAACTTTCATTAAAATATCAATAAAAAATAATTTAAAAAAAAAAAAAAAAAGACCAGAGCCACAAGAGTCCATGTAATAGTTCTACTTTGGGACTCATGGCATCATCACCAGTCAGAACTGTCCCAAAACTGCCAACAACAAACAACAACCTATAAAAAACTTTTGTTGTTGTTACATGCCACCAAGTAGACTATGATTCATAGTGACCCTGTGAAGAATATCTGTGAACCCTGCCATAGTCTGAGACAATCTCACAGTCTCCAACACACCTGCACCCACACCTGCGCCCATTATCCCAGTCACTGAGTCAATCCATCTCATCCAGGGTATTTCTCTCCTCTGACTCCCTACCCTTCCAAGTAAGATGTCTTTCTCAAAGGACTGATCCCTCCTGGCAAAGTATGTGAGATGGAGGTTCAAAGTCCTTGCCTCCAGAGAGCAACTTGGTTTCACCCTCTTGAAGACAGACCCATGTGTTCTCTTGGCAGTCCACGGCATGTTTATCCAGCAACACGGCTCAAAGGCATCAATTCTTCTCAGTCATACATAGGAAACTATAAAAAACGAGGGTATTGAATAGGTGTGGTCGGGGCTGGGCATAGAAGTGCTGTAGAGGCTCTAAAAAGGGCAGTTGGGGGGAAAACATAGGCAGTGAGTTTTTAATGAGTAAAATGAAAATAAACCTAACTGAACCATCAAAAAAGAAAAAACAAAAAACTAGTATGAAATAGAATATGGCAGCCAAAAGCCTTTGATTAATTGGCATTTAAATGTAGGCCAAAAGTGTACTAAAAGGTAGATTATATAAGAGCATTGGTAAGTAACATTTCTTAAGTGTCTATTATGTGGCAGACCCTGCACTACTCATGTAATAAAACCAGTCCCGTTAATCTTAGACCCAGTCTTAAGAATGTAGTTAACTTTATCTCTGAAAAGTGATTGCTCTTGAGTTTGAACTAACTCAGAGTTGAGTCTCCGTTGGCACTCAGACGCTATAAATCACATAAGAGGAAATTACCCATCTGTCCTTCTCCATTAAAAAAGCTGCTGATGGATTTGAAGCACCATAGAGAAGCAGCCTTTGGATTAACAGCACTTTGAACTCTCCAGAGTTCCCTACCTCTGAAAAGTGATTCAGAAAAAGAACCTAACATGAAAAAATGTCATAAAATTTTAGGTCTAGAAAATCTTTATCCTTTTACCTGTCTCCAGCCTTGACTCTACTTAAAAATTCAAGAGTAATAAAAATGTGTCAGTATAATATGGAATTAGGATTGGAGGAAGACTCATCAACCACCTGTATTATGCAGATGACACAACCTTGCTTGCTGAAACTGAAGAGGACATGAAGCACTTACTGCAGAAGGTCAAGGACTACAGTCTTCAATATGGATTGAACTTAACATCAAGAAGACAAAGATTCTCACCACTGGGCCAATTGGCAGTATCATGATAGACAGTTGAGACTGACAGTTCAGAGACTGAGATTGTCAACAGCTTCCCTTTGCTTGGCTCCACAATCAACACTCTTGGTACTAGCAGCCAGGAAATCAAAAGATTAATTGCATGGGAAGGTCTGCTGTCAGGGACATCTCCAGAATACTGAATAGCAACTATGTCGGTCTGGAGACTAAGGTGCATCTTATTCAGGTCGTGGTCTTCGCAATAAAGTGCTACGCATCAGAAAGCTGAACAATGACTAGAGATGACAGAAGGAGAATTGATGCCTTTGAGCTGTGGTCCTGGAGAAGAGTGTTGAATATGCCAAGGACTTCCAGGAGAACAAACAGATTCGCCTGAGAGAGGGTAAAACCAGAGTACCCCTTGGATGCAAGAATTCTGAAGCTCCATCTGAAGTACTTTGGGCATGTTGCAAGGAGAGATCAGTCCTTGGAGAGGGACATTATGCTTGGGAGGATGGAGGGACAGCGCAAGAGAGGAAGACCTTGGATGACATGGATTGACTCAGTGACTAGGGTAATGGGGGTAGTTGTGTTAGAGACAATACAGTTGGGCCAGGATACAGCAGCATTCAGAGGTGTTGTCTATAGTGTCGCTGTGAGTCAGAGGTGACTTGATGGCACATAACAACAACAACAACAATATATTAAAACCTTTAAGAATAGTAATTAACACAGTTTCAACAAGGTTTTGAAGATTTTTTTTTCCAACAAACTTACCATCAGTAAATTATTTATCGAGTGAATGTTTTTTCTTTCTTTCCCATATTCTAAGAATATCTTTCATAACTTTCAAAGAAATTATAATCATTAGCAGATTTTACAGGGCAAATTATTGCATATACGTAGAAGAAATTAAAATACTGATTCAGAGAGTGTTTTGATAATTGGCAGCACTAAGTTCATTTAAATAAATGATAAATGTAGCCTACTAAAATATATGGTGTTGTTGCTGTTATATGCCATTGAATTGACTTCAATTCATAGCAAACCTATGTAGAACAGCTCTAAATCCTGCCCTGTCCTGAACCAGTCGACTGATTCTGACAAACCTACCCCCATTGCCACAGCTACTGTATAGATCCATTTCATCTGGGTGTTCCTCTTCCGCACTGTCCCTCCATCATTCCAAGCATGATGTCCCTGTCCGAGGACCAGTCCCTCCTGGCCAAGTGCCCAAAGAATGTGACACTGAGCTTGAACATCCTAACCTCCAAGAAGAAACTTGTTTTCACCCTCTTCAGGACGAACTTTTTTGTTTTCTTGGCAGTCCACAGAGACTTTTCTCCAGTACCACAACTCAAATGCATCAGTTCTTCTGTCATCCTTAGTCATTGTCCAGCTCTCTAATGCATAGCAAGTAATTGTGAAGACCATGGCCAGAATCAGATTCATCTTAGTCTCCAGAATAACATCCTTGCTTTTCAGTACTCTTTTGAGGTCCCTGACAGCATATTATCCCAGTGCAATTAGTCTTTTAATTTCCTGACTGCTGGTGCCACAAGTATTAATTATGGAACCAAGCAAGCTGTGCTAACAACCTCCATGTCTTCTCTATCCATCATGGTGCTACCAGTGGACCCAGTAATGAGAATCTTTGTCTTCTTGATGTTGTGCTTCAATCCATATTGAAGACAACAGTCCTTGACCTTCTGCAGCAAGCACTTCAGGTCCTCCTCAGTTTCAGCAAGCAGGGTTGTGTCATCTGCATAATGTAGATTGTTGCTAGATCTTCCACCAATCCTGATACCACATCTTGATCATATGTTGTTTCTTGAAATTCTTCTGTTAGCCAATTATTTTGGGTACAATGACTCTGTGTACTTCTTCCATCTTCTTTTAATGCTTCCTGGATCATTCAATAGCATCCTTAGCATAGCATCCTTAAGAATTGCAACTCATGGCTTGACTTTATGAGATGTAGGTCAGAAAATTTAAGACTCTGGTAAATTAATTGTAGGGACTTAGTTATAGAAAGGAAGTTGAGAAGGCAATAATCATAGCTTATGGATCTACACATAATTGGCATAAAAAAAGAGGAAGACTCAAATTTATCTGAAAATTTGGTGAAGAATGACTTGCTAACTACACTGTTGTAGGGCAACATTCCAACTTTCCTTTTATTCCTTTATCCCTGCCTCAGATTTACTGTTTTATCTTCTTTACTTATGTCTTCCTTTTATGTTTGATTATTTTGAGGAACAATAACTGCTTGAGGCTTATCTTTTTACTCTGTTTCTCTCCTTGCTTTAACACATCTACAGAGAAACTAGTTTTCCGGGTAGAATTAGGCACTGTTGTTGCTAGGTGCCATTGAGTTGAGTACAACTCATGGTAATGCTGTGAAAAATGGAGCTCCTGTCTTATCCTGTGCCATCCTCATCATCTCTGACACACTTAAGCCCATAGTTACAGTCATTGTGTCAATTCATTTTGTTGAGGGTCTTCCTCTCCTTCACTGACCTTTCCAAGCTTGATGTCTTTTTCCAAGGAATAGCCACCGTCCGGAAGGCCTGCAATTTGAATCCACTGGCTGTTCCACAGAAGAAGGGTGGGCAATCTCCTCCCATGTGACTGACTGCCTCTGAGAACCTGCTGAAGGGTCTGCTATGGGTCAGTTCTAACACAACAACGTGCTCAAAGTATGTGAGATGAAGTTTTACCACTCTTGCCTTTAAAGAGCTTTAGGTTGCACTTTCCCCAAATATGGAGTTTGTAATTCTAAATGTCTTTCTTTGAATTTATTTGAATGTGGATGACTGACTATGTGTTTATGTAGGATGGTGTGAATGGGGTGGGTTGGCTAATACATAAAAGGATTAGCTATCCACCATTCTACAAGAGGTTTGAACAACCTACAAGAGGACCAAATAATCTCACCAATAAATTGAACACCTCTAGATAGTGTACAGTGTTTGGTGGAGCTTCCCATTAAAACAAGCTTGGAAGCAGGAGTAGCATCCACTTCCAAAATGGCTTGCCTCCAGAAATTCTATGAACAGTGCTCAGGCCTTTTGTTCACAGAGTCTCTATGAGTCATCTACAGCTCAACAGCACCTAACAACAACAACAAGAGATGCAGAGATAAAATCCTCTACAGCCAGAGAAGAGAGAAGACAAGATAACCTCCTCACCTCAGTGAAGAGTAAGCAGGGAAATATAAGACATGCTTTAGAGCAGCAGCAGCAGCAGTCATAGCTGAACTAGAGAATTAACATGAGATGAGACTTTTGAGGGCGAGTGGAGCTAAGGATGGAGAAGAAGCCAATATTGGCAGGATTAACAATTCTGTTGGTCAATTGTTAAGGAAAGTGAATATTGGCAGGACTGAGAACTTGGGAACACTTAGAGCCATAATGCTTGTGGCTGAAGTGCCTACGTGCACATTTCAGGAGCTGTCTTGACTGTATTTTGTTCTTAATCTAGATTATAAACTTTTGAGTCTCCCCCTCTCCTGAAAACAAAGAGAACATTCAAGTAGATCACCTAGTCTTTTTTGTTAGTTGATGCATTTGAAACACCAACCTTTCTATTAGCTATCAAGTGTACCACCACCACTTCTGAATCTGTCATCAGGCCTTCCACTGTATGATGTCCTCCACTGGGTTTCCAAGGCTGTAACTTTTTTTTAATGAATATTTTATACTGATTTACTTACAAAGTTCATATACATTGTTTTTCACACAGGATCTTTCTCATTTCCTTTATGCACCCCTCATGCCAGAGCCTATGGTGATGAAGGCAGAAGTTCAAGCTGCTTTGAAGGAAATAGCAAAAAATAAGGCCCCCGGAATAGATGGTATACCAATTGACATATTTCAGCTAACAGATGCTGCCGTGGATGTGCTCACTAAGTTGTGCCAAGAAATCTGGAAAACAACCACTTGGCCAACTGACTGGAAGAGGTCTATA
>NW_006400037.1:1487229-1488389 GCF_000299155.1 Elephantulus edwardii
CAGGATAGAGCAGGGTTTAGGGCTGTTGTACATAGGGTCGCTATGAGTCGCAAACGACTCGACGGCACATAACAACAACAACAACAACAGCAACAACATGCAGTCAGGGTGCGTTGATAATAATGGGTGACTGGAATGCAAAAGTTGGGAACAGAGAAGAAGATTTAGTTGGAAAACATGGACTTGGTGACAGAAATGGAGCTGGAGAGAGAATGATCGAATTTTTCACAATGACTTATTCATAGCAAATACATTTTTAAATAGACATAAATGCAGGTTACATATTTGGATTTCACCTGTTGGTATGCATAGGAATCACATCGATTACATCTGTGGAAAGAACCGCTGGAGAAGCTCAATATCAGCTGTGAAAACTAGGCCAGGACCTGATTGTGAAACAGACCACCAACTACTCATTTGCAAGTTCAAGCTGAAGTTGAGGAAAATTAAACCAAATCCATGGCAACCAAAATATAACTTTGAGTCTATCCCACCTGAATTTCAGAACCATCTCAGGAACAGGTTTGAGGTCTTGAACGCTAATGAGCAAAGACCAGATGAGTTGTGGGTAGATATCAAGGGTATCATCCAGGAAGAGTGCAAACGTTCATTACAAAGAGAGAAGAGGAAGTGAAGACCAAAATGGATGTCAGAAGAGACTCTGAATATTGCACTGAAGTGCACAGAAGCCAAAGCGCAAGGAAGAATTCAAGATACTAAAGAGTTGAATAGAAGATTTCAAAAGGCAGCACGGGATGACAAAGCAAAAATATTAAAATGAAATGGGCAAGGAGTTGGAGTCAGAAAATCAAAAGGTCTGAACTCGCTCAGCATTTCTTAGGCTCTAGGAATTGAAGAACAAATTCAAACCTCAATTTGCTATAATCACGGATGCTTTCGGCAGAATATTAAATGATCCAGGAAGTATTAAAAGAAGATGGAAAGGAAATACTGAATGACTGTATCGAAAGGAATTGGCAGACACAGAAGAATTTCACGAAACAACATATAAGCAAGAGCCTGTGGTGATGAAAGAAGAAGTTCAGGCTGCTTTGAAGGAAATGGCAGAAAATAAGGCTCCAGGAATAGATGGTATACCAATTGACATATTTCAGCTAACAGATGCTGCTGTGGATGTGCTCACCAAGTTGTGACCAGAA